>NC_041369.1:13789911-14089911 GCF_900634415.1 Cottoperca gobio
TATCAGTTTCTGTATTCACCTCTTTCTGTCTCATTTACGACGCGTACGCTCTCTGTGCATACTGTTGTGTTACGTCTTAATGGTTTCCAAACTTAAGGGTTTTTTAAAGGCAGTGGCATTTGAAACATCAGCACCACAGCCTTATTTGTTTATTCGGATCACCTGTACCTTCATACATCAAGGCACACTGGCCCTTTCCCTTCCCGAGAGCACCGCGATGTGACGAGACAGTAAATATAGATGAGTTTGTTGCTTTCTCTCAGTTTGGGGAGATTTGTGTTGAGCATCGGGCCCCGCGGAGCTCTCTGGCAGCCAATCTTTTCATGAATCTTCTGTTCACTGTTCAATTATTCAGTCTGGTTCCACACTGGAGACGGCAACGACAGGCTGGAAGCGTAGGGAGATGGATGCAGGGGAGAAGCCAGAGGATATAAATCACATGTGGTTGATATTTTCGTATCCAAGCGCAGGCTAAAGGTCAGGAGGCATGACTTTCTCATCTTGTTCTCTTGCTCCTGCTCTGTGCTTGTGGTTAATGTGGTGGGAAACACTGAGCCTCTGAGACCTACATGCATATTGATGTTGTGACTAAACCCTTGCGCTCAGATGACAGGTGCTATTTATGTTAGCAAGGGCTAATTACTTCCTCCCATTCTCTCCTGTTCTGAGCACACAAAGTCTTCATGTTCTTGAATTGGATGCAGGTTTGTAATTCTGGCTGAGAAGTAGGTTTTAACGACTCCTTCACACTCATGGCTCATGTTCACAACGTTGGTGATGTGAATCCAGCAGTGTGCTCATGCATGCACGCAGGCTGGTACTTTCTTTACACAAACACGCACAATGTGTCAACCCCACTCAGCAGGAAGTTTTTCCACATGAGGTTTCATTTCAGAGATGGAGAGAGGTGATGCTGCAGAGAGAGTTGGGTAGACGGCACAAACCAGCAGGAGAGAAATGAAGATGAATTAAATCTCCAGGGTATCTAGGAGGTTTTTTAGGGGCAGAGCAGGAAATATTAATGCTTTGATGTTGTCAACTGACAGACGAGGGGCAGGAATCACCACGGGTCTTCAAGCTAACATGAATACTGAAATTTTTTCCCTCTTTAGCTCTTTGGCAGGAGCGGACGCCATTCATTCACAACTTCATTTACGCTTTCATAGAGAGGGCTGCAGCCAGCATCATGGTCGAGGGCTAGGTACTGACAGTTTGTGACGAAAAAAAAGTTAATGGATGATGCATTTTCAGTCAATGTCTTAATAGTATTAGAGTGATTCTTAAACCGTCATCAATGACACCGGCAGAGCGCAGCCAGTGGTTTCCTTACACCAGCATGCGATTGCGTTACAGCAGGGCCCATTGCCTCATTTCAGACCTTCACATTCTGTTACTTCCACTGTACATATCTGAATAGTCAGCTGAACAACTGATGCTCTCCTCCCCCTCCGACTATATCCTCTTCCATTATGCCTCTTTGATCAGATTCTCTCCATCTTTCTGTCTCTCTAACTCCAACTCAATCTTGTTTTCTAACTGTCAGAGGTATGATTGGCAGCTGTGAGCTTTCACACAATTGCATCATAATTTCCCACCCTTGCACTTTTGACTGCTAAGCCTGCAACAAATACTGGAGATGTACATTTATCTCTCAGCTGATTTATTATAACATTTATTTTAACCTGAAATAAAAACATATTGCATATTTAGTAGATCTTCTCCTAATTTATCAGACACATGGTATTTATTCAACGCGGACTATTGATACATGTCTGGAGGTAATCTGTATGTGAAAGTACAGAAATATAAATCAGGAAAATGTACCTAAAGCATCAAAAATAAAAGTGCTCATTGTCCAGAATGGCACTATACAGAGTGTTATTATGCATATTACATTATGTTATTATTATTACAGATGCATATAATCAACATTATACTGTAGTACATCTACTTTGTACTGTTCATCACATTTTAGAGGATGATCATAGTTTTGTATACAAAATCTTTATTTGCAAAGTAGCTAGTAATTAAAGCTGTCAGATTAGGGAAGTGTAGTAGGAGTATAAAGTAAAATCAAATTGGAACACTCAAGCAAAGTACGAGCACCTTGAAACACGCTTACTTTTCTTGAGTAGCTATACTTAGTTACTTTCCACCACTGCTTACAACTGTTTTATTTTGTATGACTTTGGTCCCTTTTCACCTTGTGCTGTGCTGCACCAGAGGTTCATACCTCTGGCTTGTCCTAGTGGACAGAGCGTGCTGCGGGAATCGTCCCTCCCTCGTCATCAGCAGAACAGAGGGGCTGTTAAATGTGACGGTCCCGCTGTTTCCCCTTTAAGTCAGTGCCATCAGATCCAATGTGACATGCACAGTGCTGCTACACAGATCTGAACTGGCTTCTCACTTCACACTAATCTGCACGGCCTCGTCACAGGGCAAAAGCTGCTGTCTCCTCTAGCACTGGCATGACACACACACACACATAAAGACAGCAACCTCCCCACTCAACACACACATGGAGATAAATGACCAATTCGTTGTCGGTGCAAAGATGATTCATCTTTGGGTCTGTCAATTTTCCCCGTGGACCCATCTCTTGTCTCTTAGTCTCCTCTCTCGTTTTTGACACTCCTCTGTTCTCCCTCCTCCTGCTCTCATTGGCGACTATGATTTTAAATTGAGAAAGTGGAATTCAAGAGGGAGCCTGTAAATCTGTCAGAAGTTTAATGAATACTGAAATGTGTTTGTGGTATTCATGGAAGGGAGATTGGAGTTTGGTTTTTAAAAAGAGCTGAGGTTATTATTGATGAGTCCTGAGGGTTTACGCATTACATTTAAATTCAACATTTTGGTCACTTTTTTCTCTGTCATTACCATTATCATTATTATTTTATTTTAACATGTGATGCAGATTTTCTATACTTTAAGACTGACGGACACACTTTTTCCTATTTCTATGACTGTTTGATTAATTTAAATAGTTTGCACCTGATTTAGCTTACCAGTTTAAAGAGGTTGGACTGTAAAAATAAGTTAGCCTGCTTGTAGAGGAAGGCAGCTTAAATATATGCATATGTATTATTGTGCTACATTGTCAATAATAACTGTAAAATATCCAAATATTTTCGAGTGCAAATAAGTTTACTTCCATTTAGTAGCTACATAACTACAGAAACACTTCCTGGAGAAAATGAGTGTGCTTTCTGTTAGCACTGATGCTGATTGGCATGCTTTTTGGATTACTTTATAATCACCTGCAAAAGTATTGGCATTAATATATTGGCTGAGTGAAAGATGCAGTGAATGGGGGATTTAAAAGACCACGCATTAGGATTTATTGCATTATGGTAATTTTAACTAATACCCTTTACACAGTTAAACTTGTGTAATACTGATCACTTTGAATGGATTTTTCATAGACTTGTTTTTTCACAGCAGACAGTTTCACTTGACATAGCAGGAAAAGCACAGGTGTTACTATAATGACATGAATCCATTATATTTAAGTGCCAGATTAAAAGCCATGTCAGTGAGGCAGCATGCCAAATACCAGGGCTCAGCCATCATTACTGTCACTAATTACACCTGTGCTTGCTATGATAGTGATGTGCTATGATAGTCAAGATGTCTGCTGTGAAAAAGGTTTACACAGGTGCTGTGTTGTAAATAAAATGGGTCTGACTCTAATGCATTATATACCTCATAATAACTCACAAGCTGCAGCACATCACAGAATGAATATTGACAAATAATAAAGCAAAAAGTGCATGCTACATCTGTTCAAACCCCTCTTTATATGCTAGCTTCACGGCAGACATTTGGGCTTGTTATAGGAAGAAAAGCACAGGTGTTACTCGTCCCATTAACGATTGCTCTGTTCTATTCAAGTGTACCGTCTTTTAGCCAAAGCAGCTTAGTAGAAACCACCCATCATTAATTTGATTATTTACACCTGTGTTTGTCCTGCTGAGACATACTATATCTGGTTTTACTCTGACCACCAATAGTCCAAACCAAAGAGGGAACGTTACCGTTTTAGCGTAACACATATATGTTATAGTATTTTTTATAGTATCTTTATCAGATTTTTATTTTCTATTTAATATTTATGTTCTTGAGTTTAGTAGTACTTTACCTGTATTTTTAATTTCATTTTAATATATTTATTGTATGCACCAAACACCAAGGTAAATTCCTTGTAAGTGAAAGTCCTAATAAACCTTATTCCGGTTGATAAAATTGCCTCCGCCTCACTGTCAGGCCGGCTGAGTCTGTACCACATTTAAAAAAAATGTGCCGCTTTGCCGTCGTCCCGCAAATGAGACATACACACTTTTCTTTCACTGTTGTAAAAAATAATTCTTCCTCCCAATCATTGTGCAAATAGTTAGTTTTCTTTCGCTTCTCTGCCATGTTTAGCGTAAAAACGCACCTCACGCCCCATCGTAGCTGCTCCCGCTAGCTTTCTCAGCGTAAAGGGAATTGGAGATTTAGCTTGCCCCTACAGGGTCAGAGTTCATATATACACAAAACATTTTTATTTTTTTAATTCTATATTCAATATTCTCATTTGAAAATAAAGAATAATTGTTATTGATCAAAATAAAAATAAACAGCAAAACAATTAAATACACATTTTAGACGGAGCTTCATGGTGACTAGAGCTATTTTTAGAACATGCTCTGCGGGCGACTCACGTGGTCCCTGCGGGCGACCAAGCGCCGCTCCGCGGGCACCACGTTGGCTACCCCTGATATACATATGCATATACATCACAAGCAAGGTAGTTCTGTCAGAGGGAACAGATCAACATACATTTAGACATCGAGAAGTAGTAAATATAATAAACCATTTTGTTTTAGTTTTGTTTCATTTTAACATTTAAAATGACTGTCAACACATATATTTATATGTAGCCTATAATATATACATATGCAAATATACACACACTGCATGCATATACAGTATACATATATAGACAAATATATATATATATATACATACTGTACATACACACATACATATACATGAACTATAAGTGGGCCACAAAGATTTCACTCAATTCACCTAAAATGACAGCGTTTAGTGTCCTGATAGCAGAAGGAATGAAAGACTTAGAGCAGTAGTTTGTGCTCCTAAGGGGAATATTATAACGCCAGCTTGAGGCCATTATAGTGAATTCACTGGACAGAACATGGTCAGATTGGTTGATAATTCCTTTTGCTTTTTGGACCACCTGTTTCTCCCAGAGGGAGTGTAAGCCTCTTTACTGGGCTCCAATTATGTTGGAGCAGACTTTTACAATACGTTTTAGGCTATTCTTGTCCTTCGAAGAAAACACATTAAAACAGCAGATGAATGAAAAAGTTCGAAAACTTTCAATGAATGCTTGATAAAGATTATATGAAGTAGTATCACAGACACGAAAAGAGCTAATATTCGGCACTAAGTGAAATCTTTGTTGTCCATGTTTGACAACCGACTCTCCAATGTTACCTACCCAAGCTTTAAGGGGTACTTGAACCAGGGAAGTGCACACCGTTTACCAAGCATTAGCACATTTGCCCTCTTTGGCTGAGCTACCCCTCTGAAGGAAAAAAAACATTGTTTCATGTTTGTGCTGTGGTTGCATAAAAAGATTGGTAAAGTTAAACCAAATTAAATCAAATGTTAAATAAAAGCGATGCCCTATGCCCCCTGTCATGTGACATTGTAGCATCCATATCTGATCCAAATCATCTGTTAGCACTGTGGGGGTGCATCTGACAAAAAAGGTTTGGGAACCACTGCTTTAAATTATTTATCCATAGCAGCACTGCAATGTTATATATGTTTTATATTAGATCTACCATCATGTTCATGCCCAAGGACACTTCAACAATAGTCTAACTAAACTGACTGGCACTGAATCTGGGACATCTTTCATCCCTACATTCTGTTTGTAATCATGTTATATTATTATAACATTTGTTTCAGGCAAAGAGCACAAAGTTATTTTACTTCTTTCCATTTTCTTCTCTTTTTTTGTGAAATGATGTGTGAAAAGCAACAATTATAAAGACTTAAATAAACTCGCTATTAACTAATCAAAGCAAAATGTAATTTCTGTAATTGTGTTCTGCTCATCAGCCGCCTACTTGTTACTGCCTGAAAGAGGCCATCAGCCGCACACCATTGTGTTTCACGGGGCAATTCAAAAACATTCAATAACCATCACAAAGGGTTCTCTTTGAGGATTTGACAGACTGAATTCAACGTGATTGCATTCTTGAAAGTCTCTGCAATAGGGGAATCTGATTCAGTTTCAGAAGCAAACTGCATTCTAGTGCTGTTTGGAGAGAGGCAGCAATGCAGTTATGCTTGAACACAATAAAGAGACATTTTCAAAATAAATTCAAATAATCGCTGCAAACCTCTTTGGGCCTAAAGTGAATAGAGATGAGAGAAGCTGATAACGGCTCATGGTGAAAATGTGATGACCTTGAAATCACTGTGAGATAGCAGCCTCCGCCCACCCCTTCAGTCCTCATCTCACACTGTATATCTCCTTTTAATGTCCTGATCTCTGAGTCTAATCATTGATTGATGCAGCTCACTGAGAGCTACAGAATAATAAAGTAATAGTCATAATTAATAAAAGGGCCCATTAGAGCCATCTTAAAGTGTCATAACTAAGAGATCTGATGCTTCAAATCAATTCCACCAGAGCTGAACTGGGACATGACCCACTCTCTAAATGACAAACCTTTCCACAAACCCTGAGTCCTGATAAAACCAACAGGTCAGTTCAGTTCCAGCCCTTTTACATTCATTACACTGACCACCCTTTTCTCCTTATAGCACATCAGACAAGTCACAACCAATAATATCTCCTGTATGTGACATTCTGCCAACTTAGGCCCTTTACTGTCGTTTAAATGCCATTTTTGGCACCAACCACCCACTTGCCTTCTACACCGGTTCTCAAATAATTTCTCTTTCTTCAAAGTGACAATGCCTGCAGGGAACTGTGTTCAGACATATTTGCGTTAGCAGCGTTTGAATTAGCCCCTTCGAAGAGAGTAATGTGAATGCAAAGTGATGGGGAAGGAGAAGTCTGCAAAGGTGCAAGGTTTTATTTGCCACACACATTTTTTGTGTCCTCTCATCAAATCTGGGAGGGTTAAAGGGCTTCAGGGGTCTTTTTCCATTAAGGATCGTATTCGTTTTAGCTCTCTGTCACGTTCTCCCTGCAAGCTACAGAACGACTTCAAAGCTGTTGGTGGAAACAGTCTTAACTGGTTTCTATTCTTAGACCTCCATCCTTTTAAGTGCTGGCTTAGCATGTCATACAAAACACACTCACACTCAAATATATTGCTCTTGTTCTTATTTCTGAAATTAGTGTCAAATCTGTATGTGACAAGCAGAACGTGTGGAATTTAGCTCTTAATGCTGGTATAGGCAACTTTGGAGAAACCAGCGATGGTAAGCATTTGAAACTATCCAACCAAAGAAATCCCAGCCCCTTCCTGCAAGTAAAAGGTGTGCATGTAGATAGACAGGTCGGTAGGTAGACGGGCAGATGGGTAGACAGGCAGGTAGGCAATCCAATCATATCATGTGGGCTGAATGAAATGTTTGGAAGGGCTTATTACAAGTTTGCGACAGTCACAGATAAAGGATTTATTTTCTTCTTGTGTCAGAGCATTTGATTTATTGATTGGTGTTGGGATGTAAAGACAATTTCAGCAAATATAACAATAGCTTCAAGACAACAAGCCATGTTATCGCTCTGTGAGACTGTGTTTGGGCATAGTGGTGGCTTTATCTATATGTTATCATCTGCATGCTAACATAATGACCATGGTATCATGTTGATGCTGAGCAGCTTTACCATCTTTTTCTGAGGCTGGTGGGAATGTCATTAGTTAGTAAGTATTTAGTCCTAAACCAAAGTATTGGACTGAAACTGAAATGTTGGCGCTACATGAAAAGTCAATGGATCACCAAAGTTATTACAATTACTCCTGAGGAGAAGATTAATGGGTGTACTAATAATGGCAATGTATCCAACATTTATTGAGACTTCCCCTAAAAAAACACAAATGTTAACCTCGTGGTAGAGCGCTAGAGAAAAAGTCAGAGGATCACCAGGGTCATTAGGATTCATCCTATGGAATCTATAAATGTCTGTTACACATTTGATGTCAATTCGTGCAAAGGTCTTTAAAACACAGAAATGTCAACTTGCTGGTGATGCCAGAGGAAAGGTTGGGGGATCACCAAAGTGAGTAGGCTTCATCCTCTGGGAACGATGAATGCCTGAACAACCTTTCATGGCAATTCATTCAGTGGTTGTTGAGATACATGGACCAATGGTTGAAAATCCATTTTGGGCTATGTTTATAGACCTACAATGTGTTTGCACCTTGTTACTCCCCCCTAATAGCACAGCAGAGATTGGGTGGTGTCCATAATAAATCCCTTGAAACCACATACAAAGCCTTACACCAACCCTTTCCTTCCTCATTTCCTTTTTTGCTTGTCTTCTCATAATTGTATATATTTATTTTCCAGTCTTTCCGATGTGTTTTTGTCTATGTAAACATGCTCTGTGGCACACGAGTGGTAGCTCTGGGGTATACTATGGAAGGATTATGAGATGACAATGATGGTTGTTAATCTTTGTTCTTTCTTTCTTATCTATTATTAATTGAATGATTGTCCTTGTCTAGTGTAGTTGGGACTTTGATGTTTAGACTAGGATGTTTAAAGTGTGGGCTATACATAAATATCTGATGTACTGGTCCCATGCGCTGTCTGATGGTGTATGGAAATACTTTAGGGGAAGAAGGGGAATAAATGAAAAACAAAATTCTCTGAGGAACTGCTTTTTATGTACTCCCATTTCTTTCCATAAAAATAAATCGCAAAAAAAAGAGAAGCAATGAAAATGAACCACCCCACTATATCACTGCGAGTAAGCACTTTCAGTTTCAACTATTCAGCACCACTTTTCCCCCACGAAAAGACTTAAATCATCTCACCCACTGAACCACTGCAGAGATTTTGTTTGGTACTAACAAAAGTTCATGTTTATGTTTGGGTGAAATTGTGTCACTTTGTGGTTAGGTCTGCAACCACATAGTGTACTTGTGTCACAATGTGTCCCCATCCCTGAGGTTTTGTAGCTGCGACAGACTCTGAAATTCAAAAAGGTCACTGAACAAACTCCGGTCCTGTGTTGTGCTCTGTCACGTGTTTAACAGGTATCATCTTCTCTACAAGAGAAAACAAAGCTTGAGGAAAGCTGAATTTTCTTCTAAAGCATAAAGGCGTTAGCTGCACATTTTTAAATCTGTTTACCCATGCATGGTAGTGCATGCGTGCAGAAACACCGAGCCAGCATGCCACTTTCTTCATTAACTCAAGGTTACTCTGTGTATACTGTGTCACTGGCTCTGAGGTCTATTTTGAACTGAATTATTCAGATCTGCTTTCCCTCTTAGTTCCAACCCAGTGGTACATGTTAATGTGAAATTAGTCCCACTCCTGATCTTTACGTGCACATGCTGTTATTGCACATCACAAGTAACCAGCCCCTGAAACCAGATCTCTGAATAAATCAAAGTTGCATCATGTCAAGTTGTGTGAGTTGATGAGATACAAGCGCGAGTTTTCTATTTGATGTTGTTTGAAACAATGTGAGCTAAATGAGTCGGCGATGCGGCATTGGAAATGTTTGTCTACATGCAGTAAAGTATGTTAACTACTCACTAGTTCATGGTTGATTATTACCATAAAAGCAAACACAGTGAAATGTACTTTGCATTGACCTAAAAAAAACAAACAGGGGTCTTGTATTCTGCACTACACTATTTATTCTATTATGACCAACTATGGTTAATAATAGATTTAAATTACAGTCTAAATCTATTTGAACTAAAGGTGATTGATGGTTTGTTCTGCCATTAGCCTGTTTGAGCATGCCACCCCAAACATAAATCATATATATTGAAACCCTTTCTTCTTTTGAGCTCCCATTATATATATTTCCTCTGTTTTTTGTAACAGAAGGATTATTTAAAACCATTTATTTAGCTGTTATTTTATCCTACTTACTCTATTTAATAATATATATAATGATTGATATAGTGATCACCAATACAACTAGTGCTACTACAGTAGCATGACACCAAAAATATAAAGAAATGAGGAACAATCCCCAAAATACGACGTTCAAGAAAAGACTGGCCCTTTCATATTATGCTATCAGCAGATTTGCCAAACACTGAGAATACTGTAGTTGAAGTTTGTTTGTTGTTTAAAACTTATTAAGCCTGGTTATTACATTTTTAATACTTGGATATGTATTAATTATATGTCAAGTTCTGCCTCTTCAGCACCATTTCCACTTCCTCAGAGATTATTACCAAGGCCCTCCTCTCCCAACCACCTGACTTCCACACCCATCTACACACCTGTTCCCACTTCCCTCATCTGTCCAGCCTCACCTTCCCCGCCTACCTCCTCACCTGCATCACCCACCAGATCTGCAGTCAGTTCATCATCTAATGCTGTTTTCTGTCAGCCTGTTATCTGCCTGTCAGACCTACT
This sequence comes from Cottoperca gobio, assembly GCF_900634415.1. Classification (NCBI taxonomy): domain Eukaryota; kingdom Metazoa; phylum Chordata; class Actinopteri; order Perciformes; family Bovichtidae; genus Cottoperca; species Cottoperca gobio. The sequence continues at coordinate 13,800,514 of NC_041369.1, forward strand.
GCCATGTGGACTCTCTGACTGTAAGCTATTTACAATAAGTCACTGAATTCATCCTGCTGCCTCCAACTGTCTGCATATGGCTCCAATCCCCATTGTCCTGCATTACCAACCTTGACTCTATTATCTATAAACCAGGGAACAACAATGAAAACCCAGCTGGTCTTTGGAAAATATTCATCATATAAATTGCTATTCTATGATCTGAAAATAACAGACTAGTACTGTAACCAAAAAGAACAATCACATCTCTAATGTGGGTTCAGCTAAAGTACAAAAAGCAAAGGAGCAACACAAGCATCTGACATGTGACCAAACCTTTTAAGGTACACGGAAGCTGCTTTAAAATTCCCATTCTCCCCTGCCTCTGCGAATGGTTTAGGCTGCTGGTGTGGGCAACGTAATATGATGCGATGTGAAGTTGGATCTACGTGTCTCTCCACAGCCCAGAAGGCAGCAAAGCATGAAGGCAGACGGAAAGGTCTCAGATGTGGAAATCAGTTTGACCTTGTGCATACATATCGAAGACACTCGGGTTGGAGTCCATTTTATACCAATTTCAACTTTCGTTTTGTGATCAGTGCTACTATGTCTAAGTCTTGTTTCATAGTTTCAAGAAAATGATCTTTCTTCCACGTTAATAAAGGCGTTTTCATTTCTAAAGAGTGTTGAGTCCCTTTTAAATTGAGTAAACTGAAAAGGTGCTGGCCCCGGCTCAGCAGGACACTCTTGTTGAATCATGTTTGATGTTGTGCGTTCACCTCAAAGGGGGGGCTGGGAAGCAGTGCCATGCCAGAGTCTAGAGCCTGAGTTGTAGGCTACAGTACTGAGAATAAGAACAAAGGCACACAATGACACAGAGGAAGGAATAACAATGAGTGCCGTGCCGCAGTGTGTGATTCTCGTATGGTACAAGAGTTGTGTATGTGTGCGTGTGCGGGTTTTGGGATTATTATCAGAGCACAAGGAGCATGTACTGTATATATAATTTCACTAATTACAGTTTGATGCTCAAATTACAATGCAGCAGGGACACATTCAACTCTCACATCCTTCCTTATATAAATTCTCCATACAGCTTCCGTTGTCAATCATACACACACACACACACACACACACACACACACACACACACACACACACACACACACACACACACACACACACAGCTCGTTTCTTCTCCCTGTCTTCCTTTTGAAAAGCCGATCTGCTCCCCGTGCTCTCCATACAGCTGTCACTCCTCTCTTTCTTCATATTTTGTCAGCTTTACCTCAACTCATCCTCGCTAAAAAATTCTGGAAAGTAGTACCAAAAAATGAGATAAGCATATTTGAAATCTGAGAATAGGTTTCTGTTAAAAGGATATATAAAAAGTTATTGTCTGTCAAAATGACGATTCCACGATTTAGGGGACAGGCTGCAGGATGAATCTAATAAATGATCCCCACAAATGAGGATTTAATCAAGATGTAAGGTATATGCAAAGTTGATGGTCTAATGCAGTTTCAAGGGATAAACTGCCAGCCCTTAATGTTATTCTGAAGTTGTGCTGACCAGAGAAATGAGGCTACAGACATTTGTCATAACACCATGAAAGATCCTAATGGAAATGCATATATTTCACTGCAAAACGCCTGTATCACTCACTTCTCTGTATTAATAGGTGTGAACAGGAACGAGACTTTTTCTGTTTGCCACTGCCTTTTATTAAATCATATAATTACTAATATCTTGCACTGGACTGTAACTTTTATTCTTGTGTTTTACACCTGTCTTATTCTACTTTAACTTGTTTTTTATTTCTATTCTCTTGGATATTTAATGACTGTTTTCGCAAATCGCATTGAAGTTTCATTCTATAATGTGTGTCTTAACGCTTTTAATGTTTTGTAAAACACTTTGAATTGTCTTGATGTTGAAATGTGCTATATAAATAAACTTGCCTTGCCTTATTTCCTTTGATTTTTTCCCTTTCTCTCTTTTATTTTGTTAAATATAAGACATTGGGACTCAAACTGTGAAGTCAAGAGGGACAATCGCTCTTTGGAGGAATTGCTAACAACTCATACGCATCCAAAATTTAACAAGCGGAGAGTACACACTGCATTTGTGTAAGGGGTCTCAATGCATTGTAAGCTTATCATATATTTTGTTTAATGAGAAATCTTAGTAACTTCAGCTGCCAAATACTTGTAAAAAAAAGAGTAAGAAAGAAGTCCCTTTGAAATGTAGTGAAATTAAGTAGCATAATATGGATATTCTCAAGAGAAGCACAAGTACCTCAGAGTTTCCTCCGCTGATCTAGCTGCAGACATATTACTGCTGGATCATCATTCCACATCTATAGTCAGAAGATTTATGGAGTGAATAAAAAGTTAAGATAACCTATATGGACTTTAAAATTAGGTTTTCTCTGCAATGAGCCTACTTTACACAACAAGATGAGAAGCTCAGCGAATTGAGGATTACCTCAGAACCAATCTGCTGCTTTCGCTGCTCTGAGGGAGTTCGCTGAGGTTTCAGCACCTTATAAAGCTTCCCTAAAGATGATGCCTTAGATTGCCATTGCACAAGCCTGGCACTACTGAGTAGATCCAGGATACGTAGAAAGGACTTCATCTCCCAGATGACCTGTGAATCGCTTTGCATCGCCCAAGAAGAGATGGAGGAAACTGATGGGGAAGAAAACATCTGGTGGATGCAGGGTGATCCAATCCAAATATCTTAATAATAATAACTTCACTTGAAGATAAAGGCGTTCCTGTGTATACTGATCTGGACAGTTCAGTCTAATGTATTGTTCTGTTCATGGTGTGATGCTTACTGAGGGTTTGGACATTTGCAGTGGGCACAAAAGCTTTAAAACCTTTTACCACATACTCAGATGATTTAGTAAAGTAAAACATGACACGCAAGGATCAACAAGGTCATTTGTCCTATTTGTCTCTTAAAATGAGTCTGCCCTTTAAGCTCACAATGACATACTCTGAATGTGTACAGTTCTGTGTGGGAAAGTCTGTGCTATGTATATCTAGTATGAATCTTCCCTGACTCAGTGTAGTGGTTTGCTTTCCCAAAACAAAACCTTGTGTGCCATCTAGTGACTGTAACGCAAGTTATAGGATTGCATCATTACTAGGTGTGACCACCAGAGGGCAGCATTTGTTTGTAATTCAACTCTACCAACTGTTACTAAGCAGAACTCTCCTCTTTTTTCTTTTACAAAGTGTCATTTATTAAAGCATCTTTTTGTGAGACAGATGGAAATGCATATATTAGGAATGGAAATGTGTAATGCTCTTCGATTCATCAAAAACAGCTAATGAGGTGCCCTTGAGCAAGGCACTTAACACCCAACCGGTCCGGTGGAGCTGCTCAGTGGTACAGTGGCAGACTGTGATGTAAGCTGCAGGCCCTGGATGTGTCGATGTGTGTAAACTGTATGTACAAGATGTAAGACAACAGTGAACATTAGCATCCAAAAACAACAGACTGACAAATGATGTATGTGTGGCTGGGATCCTAAAGAAGTTGAACTGCTGCCCCTTGGATGGAAATGTCTTTTATAGCCCCTTGACAAGGAAGAATGACTAGCAGTGGAAATCATTTTCATTTCCAGAGTTTGATTCGTCCAGTGGGCTGGCTCAACTGCAGTCCTCCAGTAAGATACAGATTCTCTTATTTATATTTATATATATAATATTATCATTATTATTATTATTATTATTATTATTGAATTTTTAAAAATGTGACCAAATGGAAAACGTCTGACTGTGTTTACCATGGCGTCACAAAACTGTGCATATTAACACTTTAAAATAGTTTAACGCCCGAAAGGGATTTGTTCTTGTTGCATGTTGTTTAAATCTCTGAACTCCTCTCTCCTCCCCTCCCTCTCTTCTTCTCCCTCTCTATCTGTATGCATTTATGTAAATGTATGTTACTTACTTACTCATCATCCGGGGTATCATCCCCAGAGTTTCTGTGTCTCATGTGGCAGGTTGCCACTGATAAAGTTTACGTCAGGATCATGAATCGTGGCTGCGCCTGCTGCCCTGGTCCTGCCGGACCTTTTTGACATTTTCCTGGATTCATCCAAACTTTTTTCAACATAATTTTCTGTCAAATGTTGTATTTGTACTATGTTGTTTATCCTGTACACACATCTATTGCACGTTTGTACGTCCTGGGAGAGGGATCCCTCCTCAGTTGCTCTCCCTGAGGTTTCTTCCATTTTCCCCCTTTAACTGTGGGGTTTCTTTTAGGAAGTTTTTCCTTGTGCGATGCGAGGGTCTAAGGACAGAGGGTGTCGTAACCTGTACAGTCTGTAAAGCACACTGAGACAAATGTATAATTTGTGATATTGGGCTATATAAATACATTTAATTTGATGTACTTATATTATAAGTTTAGTTTTATATATATATATATTAATTTAAAAAAAACTTTAAAACAATTTAAAGCCATCTCGGTAAACATATGCTGAAGCATTTTCATTACTTTCTGAAAATGTTTACTGGTTACAAATGGTCACTGTGTTGTATTTAAGAAAAACAAGACAAACGATGCGAAGACTCACTTCTTTATTACCATAAATCTAAAAATGACACAACAAACAGTATTATCAAAAAGCTTCAAGTTTCCAGCAATCTGATAAGGTTGGTGACATAGGCAAAGTGGGCTTTCACACTGTGACCATGAACATATTAATATGAGAACATTACTTTTGCAAGTTTCCCCCGTTCAGTGAAGGAACATTTTTTATGTTTGGTCCCCAGACAGAGTTGTCCACCTGATCTCTAAATGTGCAGAATATGGAAATGCATTTTTACATCTCATGACACCTAACATTGCTCCCATTGCACTCTAACCCATTTATAATGTTGTGTAACATACCACAGTAGTGGCTAAAACGGTTGAAAAGTTCATCCACAATGCAGCCATATATTACAATATCAGTACTTTAAGATTTCTAAAGTGACGTATTTGCCTTACAGTGATCATAATTACCAACTTGTTCACTACTTGAACTACAAAACTACTTAAAAGTCACAACACTGTCCTTAATGATCAGTATGCATAGTTAGCGTGAGCCTTCAGTTTTCAGGTGGAGGTCTCTGTAACAAGTCACAGTGCAGTGTCAGAATACTGCTGATCAGCGCCAGTAAAGACCAGACATTATGGTATTATGAGAAAATATTGTTATCTTTCAACCTGCAATACAGTTTCACTTGTTGTTTTTCCCAGAAGTTAATTCAAGCCTAGCTCCGGTACTGTGAACAGTATTCAGGAGGGACGAGCCAGCTGTGACACTGAAGTGCTGGCAGACGCTCACACGTACAAACTAAAAGTCAGTTCAGAGGCTTCGGTGAAGTCAGTGAAGTATTCTGTGGAGGTATCGCTCTGTGTTGTTCTCTCCTCTCCTCAGTCCTGAGCTGCTTCTAACGTGTCTCTCAGAAGTCCCTGCAGGGCCCTGGCTCTCATTTAGTGCCACTGTGGCCCCTGTTCCTCTTCCTGTTGTCCCTACGGAGGAGTGTCTGCGTGGCTCTGGACTGTTGTGTGCTCCTGCCTCAGAATCGCTCTCCTCCACGGGATCCTTCCCCTGGCTGCTTGGTGAGTTCTCCCCGATCCTGAACAGCATAAATAGTGTTGTTGAAAACAATATGGATGCCACATTATTAAAAAGTCACCACGATTAATGTTGTGGATGTATATTGGAGCTGCAAAAATTAATCAATTAGTTGTCAAATAACTAATTAAACTATTTAGCTAAATGTGAAAATGTTCTGATTTCTTTATTCCTCTATGACAATAAACAGAATATTTTTGAGCTATGGACAAAACATTATACATACCGAACAACTAATTGATTGCATCGAGAAAATAAACTCGACAAAGAATATAATAGTTGCAGCTCTAATGTATATGAAACTATGAGGTCAGCAGTTTTTCTACCTGAGGTGATTGAATGCTCGCAGCCAGTGTGAGCCCAGTGCCTGTCTCCCGTTAGCCCTCAGCCCTCTTGTGAGACTTCGGGCCCTCAGTCCTATCAGTGCCTGAGCCAGTTCAGCCTCATCTCCTTGGCCCCAAACCAGCTGAGCCCTCTGCTCCGCATCCTGATCCCCCGCTGCCCTGAATAGTCTCTGGAGTTGCCACAGATTCACGTTGCTGAAAATGTTCGCTGAGCCAGACTTCCTATTCCTCCTATCAGCCAGCCGCCACAGCGAGGAAGGGCCTGCCACCATGGAGGAAGGAGGGGAGCCGGGACGGGTATCCATCCGGAGAAACACAGGAAAAGGTGGCATACACTGGCTCTACTCTGTGGAGAAGTCAGTAAGAGGGATGTGTTTGCAAAGGGAAAGACGCCTGAAAAAACAACAGAACAAAAGACAAGATGAGCACAGACGGCGCCGCAACACTTAAAGACAGCTGTAACAACTTAAACCACTCAGCTGCGAGTCTTCTGCTTTGACTCTTTAATCCTACTTCAGGAAGTGAGTGACAGGCTGTGCTTTCAAACTACTGATGGCAACTGTATCTCTCTTTTCTCACGTATGATTTAGATTTGGACACTTACAGGTCAGCTGAGTGACCAAAATCATGATCATGTAGGTAAAACAACTTTCTTTCAGCTTCACAAAACAATCTTAAGTAAAAGGTTCTCCAGATCGTTTGACTGCAGATTATGGAGTTTACGTAGATGAAAACTCCTCTGATGAACACACAGAGTTGAAATAATGTTGTCAAACTTACTATTCAGTAAAGTCGGGAATCACATTCTCTTTTAGTTAAACATTTTTCAACATTTATATTACTTTCCTTATTACATATTGAGATTTAGATCAACTGTATTATTAAATACAAGGAAATTAATTTGTACGGTGCTCCGGACATGAGGATAACATAGACAATAAGACCACAACATAATCATAACAAAACCGACTTGATCACATTAAGACAGAGTAAACAATACAGTCAAATAAGAAATAGTCAATCCACAACAGTAAAATCTAATTTGATATAAAAGTGCAAAAGAGCAAGTGACCAGCTAAGAGACCTGTTGATTATTTACTACATTGATTAGGCTACCTTCTACTATTTAGTCCTGTTTATTTCATATTTTTTCCGTATATATCTATATGGAAATAGAAAATGAAAACAATACACGGAATGACAAACAACTTATGAGCCATAATTTAAATTGTCCTGTGCAAATCTCCAGTATTAAACTTACTAAAAACAGTAAGCGGGTTATGTGAGGACAAGCCTGTGATTCCCCTCATATGTTATGCAGCTCTACACAGACCAACAGTTACACAGTAACACAGAACTAGTTAGTTGAAGTAGTTTAACATTAACCATACACCACAGGCTTTTCTTATTTCCCTCCCAAGAGTGTCTGGACAGTCTACTGTAAATACTGCAAAACAAACACACTGGTCGGTGCACATATACTAATAACTATATCACTTGCACACACAAAGAAAGTCACTGAAAGAAACAGTATGAATGCAGTACAGAATGAAATGCGGTACAGTGGCTTAACAACTTACTGTACTGCCTGTGCTGGGTTTCATTAGGCTGTGGGTAAAAGGCAGTAAACATGAATCCCATGAGAGTCATGTGAAAAATGAAAGGATTTGTGCTTACCCGGAGATGACCTGATATCGGTGAGCTTTGCTCCTACAGCATCTCCCTCTGCATCGCTGTTCCTCTTCAATGAAAGCTTCCACAATGGCTGAAATGTAGCAGGACAGTCTGTTTGTCCGTTCTTCACCTGCAAGTTCTGTCCTTGAGCCGAACGTCACTCACAAATCAATGTCGTCAAAAGACCAATGAGAGTAGAGAGATCCTCTTATCCTTCCTCCGAACAGCTTTGTTTCGACCAATCACGCGTTTGGATGAGGAGGGGAGTGAGGTTGGCCCCGCCTATCGGCCACGTAGGGTGTGTTTGCTGAAATCCATTGACGTCAATGGTGCTGGTTGGCACGAAAAGAGTCTGTCAATTATGTGAGAGGGAAGTAACCGAACATGTGAGCATCCTGCGCAGAAACAAAACAGAATGACGAACGGGCTCCTAAATACACCGTTTCTTTGTTGTGTTATAGACTACTTCCAGTGGAATAAGAACATATATATTGTATTAGGCCTATCTTATGTAATATTATATTATATTAGGCTATATTATATTATTGCTTCTTAAACTAAAGCAAGAAATATAGGCTATGTACATGTATGTTTTAGTTAAAGAAAATATTGCCTACATGCTTGTGAAATAAAAACAAAAATCTAGACTACGTATATGCTGATAATAAATTAAGATATTTTGAATATATATATATATATATATATATATATATATATATATATATATATATATATATATATATATATATATATATATATATATATATATACGTGTGTGTGTGTGTGTACAGTATATATGTGTGTGATATCTCTGTCTTGCTGTCTCTGTACACATTAACAGTTCGTCATACGTCCCTCTCATAAAGCCTCTCTTCTCTGAAAGATGGGAGGAGAAAAGGTCACAAACCCCGGGGGAAACTACACCATAAGGAAATAGCCTGCACGAGCAGATGAGCGGACATGACATGGATGGATCCAACAGTCCAGCAGAGGAGGAGCAGGATTTGAATTACAGGCCGCCCCCTCTCCATCTCCCAGCCCCCCAACACAGACGCTACATTCAACAGAGGAAACGGAAAAGACGAAACATACAAAAGGGTTTTTCATTTCAAAACCCCGGGGCCGTGGAAAGAATAGAGAGTTCCTTTTTAATACCTAAACTTGTCCACATTTGGCTTCATTGTCAGACCGCAAACCCGGCCTTCCACCACCTTATTTGCACTTTTTGTCCATATTTTCCCCAGCTGTTGGCAGCTGGCAGAAAGCACCCGCCCTGTTCGGGAAAAAGGGACCGAGAGTGACCGGAGGATGAGAGAGATGCCACCCCAACCTCCCCAGCTGCAGGTGAGGAAGAATATCCTAAAGTTCCTTAAAAGTTTTTTGGGAATCATCCGGATCCTGCAGATTTTGTTCGGAGCCGGGCTGTGGGTTACCATCGCCGCAAACAAATACGAGGGATCCATCCACTTCGTCCTGTTCGTTGCAGTCCTCTTCTGGCTGCTCACCCTCGCCCTTTTCTTCCTCACCCTGCTAGACAAGCAGGACCTGGTCCCGCTGCTGGGAGGGGAGCGCTGGTTGTCCACCAACCTGGCGCACGACGTGGCCGCCGCCGTGCTCTACCTGCCGGCCATAGGTGTCTTGATCTACAAGACGGATCGCAACTCGTACTGCAACTTGGAGCAGTACAAGCTCCTCTGTCTGTACAAGGTCTACGTGACAGCCGCCGTGTTCGCCTGCCTGTGCTGCCTGGCTTACCTTCTGTCAGTTGTTTATGGAGCGTGCAGGAAGTGTCGAGGAGAACAAACAGTCATCTGATGAGACGAAGGGGGCTTATTGCAACAGGGAGAGGGAATGGGTCCTTCAGGGGGTATCCACAACAAGATGAGGAATAGTTAACTTCACTGTAATTTAAATCAACAGCTACTCTAATCACAGGTTTGTCTCTATTGTGTCCTTCTCCAAACTTTCCACTTCGGTGGTGAGGCAGAATCATCCCAAAATCTCTCTGTCCATGTATTTAATGGTTGCTGGCATGAAAATACCCAAGCAGCTCCTGGTACAGAGTCTGATTGGAAATGTGTTAGGAGGTCTGAAGCATTGTGACATGTGTCTCCCAGTTGTAGGTAAGACCATGCCTCCATCTTCTAAATTAATGTAATTTTCCCTCATAAAGAATCATTGTATTCCTGTAGGTGCTACTTATAGTGGGGTATCAGTATATTCAGTGCTTACAATACAATGACCTTAACATACATTTGTAGATTTGGGTTGGTACTGAGTAACTGTCCATCCAAAACCTCTCATAGGATTTGTTTTCAAAAAGGATTTTTCTCATCACCTTTTTTTAAAGTATATATTTTTATGTGTTTTTTTTATGACAGCAAACTATACTGAACAGTTAGCAGTACGGACTAAAAACACTTTCTTGTCTGATTCAAACGTTACAAACAGGTTCATCAGTGCCTTCTGTCAGAATGCTGTATACTCAACACGGTTGTGTCAACAACAACCCAACAATATGGATGTGATTGGTGCTACAATGTGTATGCTGAACAAAAATATTCCATAAGTGTTCATTATGTAAAGCCAAAGAATAAAGACCAGTAAGTGAGAGCCGGTGATATGTTTCTTTGGTTATGATCATGTATTAGTACGTAGAAGTGTTTAAACAAACTGCTCGAGGAAAACCGTAAAATGCTTTGCTAATTTTGTTTGAGTACTTTGAGTTCAATTTAGAGAAAAAACACCGCGTGTTGTGCTTTTGGTGGCTTTTTCGCTCAAATTGAACACAGATTTAGAGGGACGAGTGACGGAAGCCCTTAGGAACTTCCTGTTGGGAGATGAAAGCCTTGGCCAATCAGCAGGGATCATTTATATGCTTCTTGACCACATGAAAGACATAGATCCTTCGAGTTATCTGTGACAATGAGAGAGTCACTCACACGTGCACACACACACACACACACACACACACACACACTGACAATGAATATGCATGTGCTGTATGATAGAGAGAATATGTGCATGTGTGTGTTGCATGAGAGTTATCCTACATTTGGCAACATTGTGTGTGTGTGTGTGTGTGTGTGTGTGTGTGTGTGTGTGTGTGTGTGTAATAATGTGGGAAGAGGCTTGTTCTTACCGGAACAGTCTGTTGGGGTTCTGGAGGTGGACTGACGTTCAGCCAATGAAAATGAAGCCAAGCAGCGGACGATGATTCAATGTCTCGTCTATTTCAGTCGGCGTGCAGTTTTTAAAAACATGTTGCAGACAAACTGATTAAACAGCAGCCAAAGACACACTGTGACAACTCTGTTTGGGTGTCTTTGCAGTCAGCAGGAAAAGTACCATTACAATGTGTGAGCAGTTGTGTATCTCTGACAGTGTTTATGTGTTTATACTTGTTGTTGCTGGCATGGGGCCTACATTATTAGTATATATGGTGTAAAAGGCTGCACAGCATTCACACATAAACACGCTTTTCCTTTTTTGCAAATTTTGCTTCCCCATCAAATGTTGCATTGTCACAGCTCCAGATTCACAATCAAGAATCAAAACAAAGACAACAAAAATGCAGAGATTAGAATATACAAGCAGCAGTTTTACAATACTTTTACATCTTTTGCTTGCTTGCCGAAAATGTCTGCTATTACCTGGGTTATACAAGTAGCCTTGACTTATGTAGTGCCTACATTTCAGAGGCAAAGTGACCATATAAAGAGAAAGATCAAACTGCGACAAGAGAAACTGTACAATTATTTAATTGTTTATTTTATTTGGGTATTTTATTCAGTTTGTACAGTATATCATTCTCTGAGTCAACAGCCTTTCTATGCAATGACAACAGAAACATACGTGTGTTGAGTGCAAGGTGACATCTGTGGTTAGGGTTACAGGAGTGGAAGGGTTAAAGTTAACCATCTGCAGGATATAAATCTAGCACTTCTAAAGGAGGAAAGGAGTCCCACCCACTCTCTCCCCCTCTGAGATTTCCACAGAAGTGTTGTCCTGTACACGTGTCTGCGCCTGCGGAAACACACTGCTGTATACAACCAAATGGAGAAAGTACACAAAAAGCTCTGTGTGCTGCATAAACAAAGTACCTGAATCCAGCGATTCCATTTGATAATGAAAGCAACCGTGGTGAATCATTTAAAATTTGGATGACACAACTATAACATATGCTGACATTTCAGGCCTGAAAAGGATTCTCCACATTTACCCTAAAAGTCTTTTTGAGCTTATCACATTAACAGGCTCCGTATTATTACACAACCCACAGTTTACAGACGTCACATCTGTTCAGATTTGTCAGTGTTGTGTGCGAGCCTATTTTGAATTGAATTCACAAACATGTCCAAACAAGAAAGTTGTGTAAACACAGGTAATAACACAAATTTGGAAACCTATACAACCTCCTGACATAATTATAAGGACACTGCAAAAGTGAGGTTGTTGTTCCAGCTACAAAGACAGTAAACAAAACCCAGACAACTTGGTATAAGGACATAAAGAGCCAGGCGCTTCTCTGGAGTGCCAACTGTGCAATATTTCTTTTGACTACTCAACCAAAGAGACATTTCCTGTATGTGCATTCCCACCCATCTGCAAGCAACTGCCCGTCAAGTAGTCGTCATAACCCCTCCAAATGGTTCCTCTGGCCCTCCCTTAAAGCACCGCATCATGCACACTGTTGCCATGGACTGATGTCAATTCACGAAAATCTGATACAAAGTTAGCTGCCAGAAAATCTAAATGTGAGTTCTGAAGTCCAAATGCATAATAATGTGACTCATGGCGATAATTAAATGATTGGCGAGATAATCATAGAGAAATGGTAGGAATGTCTTTTGTGCCTTGTAATTAAAAATGCATGTTGTTCTTGCTTCTTTGCTCCCAACATAGTGGTATACAGAACACGATGTTTGCTGCAGAAAAGCATCAATGGAGCTGGTAAACAACACAAATCTCTAAAAGTATGCACCACTTTGTTGCTTTGAGATTTATCATTATCATAAAAAGAACAAATTTGATTGTCAAAAACAACGAAACACGAAACACAATTTTTTTTATTATTCACAAGACAAAAAAAGAAAAGACTCCTGATCTTAAAGGGAAGGTTTGTCTCTTTTTTCAAGTCTAGATCTGCTCCTTAAGTGATTCCAAAGTGGTGGGGGACAAAATCCACAGAGTGCAAAAAAGCTTTCTTAATTAATTTATACCAAAGCTAAAATGACACTTCAGTCGTCTTAGTCAAATGAAGAAGGTGCTTTCCAAAGCTAACGGCTTTTTTGTACAAGACTTCCTCTTTTTGTGACTATCCCTCAGCAATGAAACTCTGTCTGTAGAAACACAAGGGAAGCGTGTTCCTCATATTAGCCTCAACTTAACTTCAGAAAGCTTTTTTGCTCACAAGGACTGTGGGTTTTGTACCAAATCTCTTGAAATAACTTTAGGAAGGACTGGGATTGGATTGGGAATGGAAGAGCCCTGTGTCTGCCTCCTTTTCCCCCTGCTAACAGCCCTCGTCTCCTGCTTCGTTTGTGAGGCTACATGTACGCACATCAAACATGAAAACACAGACACATGCACTCAGCAGCGCGCTGTTAACCACACCTTGATCAGAAAATGCTGAGATGCACATTCCACTACAAAGGAGAGGGAAAGATGTGAAAACAGATGGAGACTGACAGAACAAGTAAATGAGCAGAAATAAATCAAACAAGGGATGCCTTAAAGATCTAAGCAGGATTCTGAGATTGACATTTCCTGTCTGTGTGAGGCATGAATGGGCACAGTGTTTCAGGCGTGCAGGCCGTGTAGTTTGCCCGACACTCTCCAGTTTATAGTTTCCTAACAAGGTTACAGCAGCTGTTGCCCACACAATATGTCTGAATGGGCACAGTGTTCACGAGGGCACTGGCAGCCAGTGGTGGGATATGATGATAGCTATTTATAGAGCCTTGAAAATACCACCACTTCCTTAACTCTGCCAATCTACAGCCAAGATGTTGAGAGTGTTTTCACAAGGTCTGAGAAAGTTAGAGGGAAAGGGAGGTTGTCTGACTGATTCTTGGGCACTGATTCATGAACTAGAAAAATTTGCAACACCTCTGTCATTCGTCACCTGTATTTTTTACCGCACTAAAACATAATGTTTACGAGGGAGTTAGAAGGCAAATCCAATGTGAGACACTCTTTACGAACATTGCATCTTTAGAGCAGCGGGCGCACACTGCGAAGTAAAACAAACATTCCTTCCGAGTGTGGGTCATGAAGTTTCTGATGATTGCTCAAATGGCTCAGAACTGTTTCTCAGCACCACTTTTCCCACAGGTTTCACACACAGAATCCCACATTTCCTCTGTTACATCAGACTGCAGTTGTGAGGAAAAACATCCAATTTAAAACCAATTTTATTCTGGTCAGAAAATGAGCAAATACAGTATGTCTAAGACCCCTGAACTTGCATATATTGGTTTTCTTACACTGCATTATCAGAATTATGCATAAAAGTTTTATAGCAAAAGCAAAATAAAGTCAAAATAACAAGTTTCAATGTCCTGAAGAAGAGCTGTTGGAAAAAACATCATATCTATAGCTCCTTATTACTGTCCAGACATAAATATAACATCTCACTGTGATCTAATCATTGCTGACTAATCAAAATGATAAACAGTGACTGAAGTTACCACTAGGAGGTGCAATAGGATCTCACGAAACATGAGTTTGACTATTTCCAAGTTTGAAGTTTGTTTCTCTTTTTTGCTACCTCAAAGAAATCCACTGACAGTAGACATGTAGCCTAATTCTATCTATTATCTAATATCCTTCATGGGTCAGTATAAAAACAGGAATGTTAAGTTAAATATGTGTACCTCTTCCAGTGGTTTTCATGTAATAACAAATAAACTAAAGATAATACTAAAAACTGTAAGGTGCTCTACTAATTTCTTGATGCATCTTAATCATAATTTACTATAAAAGACAGCTTGTGTGCTTTCCACATTTTCCTTATTCAGCTATCCTTGTCAATCAGCTGATTCATCTCAGTCTGCTACAGGGAAGTCAGGTTGAAAGCTAGCGATTGGACTTGAGTTGGGTTAGTTTTGTCAAACCACTCTTTCCACAGTCAACAATGAATGTTCATGTTTGACAATTAAAACAGCCTATAATATTAAAATCCCTTTAAATTAAAATGATAGTGGCTATAAAAACAATTAAAGGGCTGGGAATGTCACCATATAACTGGTTTACCCTCTCTTGGAGTCAACTCTTTTTTATCATATAATATTCTATTTGTTGAGTTGTATTTTCATAAATGCATGTGACTACTGTCCCATGCAGACCATTATACAGAGTGCAGAATGTATCTTTTCACATTCTGGGCGAGGGAAAAACAAAATAAAATGTTGACATCATACAGTCAGCTGTTTCCGGTTTCCAGATTACAATAGTGAACAACAGCAACAACAACACAGTCAACTATTATGAGATGGTTGGGGAGGAGTCCTCCCCTTTATATAAATGTGCAAATATAGCCTACTGTATATACATTACACATGTATGTGTTACAAACTGAGGTTTTGTTGGCCAATGTGCAAGGCAAATGCAGTATTTCATTCCTAAAGCTCCTCAACAAAGGGCCAAAATGCATCCATATAAGTACTGTTCTTTCTTTCCATCATTGATATTTTCTTATGAACCTGTTACTGCTCAAACCTCGATCTTTAGTACTCTGTAATTTGTTATGTCACACCTCCTATCTCTCATACCAAGCCCCGATTACTTATTTCAAATGTAGTGTTTCTCCTCAAATCTTTATTTCTTAATTAAATCCCTAAAGATACATAACGTGACAAGTCACATGGTGCTGCTCTGAGTCATTTTTCATTTTGGTGCTTTAAAATGATTGTAGTTACTGGGCTATAAAAGTAACAACAACAGTTGTGGTCAAATCTTTTGCTGGTCAAGTTTACCACTTGCAGATTAAAATGAGGAAACGCAACAATTGGCTAAGATGTCCATAGGACCCTGGGTTCTTAGCTTAAAGGACCCTTTCCTCAAACTTTTATCTTCCTAAATGTATAATTATATAATGTATACTCCCTCGAGGGGTCATTAGGGAATAAAGAAAAGTCTAAATGTCCCTCTGTCAGGTGCATTATTTAAGCTTAGATGTGAGTTTGCAACAAAATTAAACATTTGAGCTACATTGTACACTGTAGGATTATAACAGGAGAAACTATACTCAGCTGTAATTAATATATAGATTAGATATTTGTCTTCCTTAATTGCATTGTTTTATTTTTTAATATAGATAGATATATGTGGGGTTTATAGTGTAACACAATGAAAAGTCAATAAAGTGCAATGTACAGTATGAAGGTCAGGGAACAGCCCTGCCGCTGACGCCCACCGCTCTCATTGGTAGAGAAATGAACGATACGTACTTTAGCGAAATCTCATTGGATGTGAAAACCAGGAAGTGTGGAAGTAACCAATCCTCGGGACAAAATTCACAGGTTTGACAGCAATCGAGTGGATCTGTCTTCTTCTCTGTAGTGGGGAGTTATAAATGTAACATCTTCAGCATCTGTTATTAAACAATTGTTTAATTAACTAACTTTCATTCAGGCATATTATAGTCAATCATGGCTGCCTACAAATTAGTGTTGATTCGCCACGGAGAGAGCAACTGGAACCAGGAGAATCGCTTCTGCGGCTGGTTCGATGCAGATTTGAGTGAAACCGGGGAGAAGGAGGCAAAGAGAGGTGGACAGGCCCTGAAAGGTGAGGAAGAACTAGTTAAATTTGCTGCCATCATCCATTGTACTGTCTCTGAAATACTGTAGGGCCAAATGGACGGCTCCGGTTGCACAATGGCCTCTCTGCATCAGACCGTCGACTGCCCCTGAACATGTCAATATTAAGTGGAAGATGTGGAAACGTGCAGAAGTAATGCCTTTATAATGCTTCTCTGGTTTAGTGCTATTACATGACAATAGATTAATTTCTCATTAAAAAAAAGCAGGATCCCTTTTTAATAAATGCAATCCTCCTGGACTTTGACCCCAGGACAGCCTGCACAAATTGAAAAATATAGTAACTTGCATTTGTGGTTAATTTTCTTAAATTGACATCGTGCATCTGACTTGCTCTGTTTCAGCAACAGTAAAGCAATACATCACAGAAGAGACATATAGGCACATTACTATACACTGAAAGTAGCTTCATTAAACCACACTGCAATGTAGCAAGAGCTGCAACCATTAGTTGATTAATCATTTGGTTAATTGAAAGAAAATGAATCGGCAACTATTTCGAAAATCTATTAATGGTTTCAGTAATCCAAACATTCTCTGGTTCCAGTTCCAGCCAATTGTGATAGTTATTCTTTGTTATACATGACAGTAAATGAAATATCTTAAGTTTTGAGGGCTGTGAAACAAAGATAATGAAAACAGTCATTACTTGTAGCCCTAAATGTAGCCACAAAACATCTTGTATTTTCAGTTATGCTCGAGACTCTTTAGATAGTATCATTTAAAAGTGATGTTTGATGCAACAAGTGCAGACTTGTTGTGCGTAGAAGGCATTGTGGGGGAATGCCTTCTTTCAGTCTTATTGGTAAAACTAACTAAAGTAAAACTAAGACGGCGTCACAGTATCAAAGTGGAATTTTTTCTTAACAATTGCAGTCCAAATGCATTAAACACCAGTGTCCCGCACTCTCTGAAATTTACAGATGCCGGCTTTGAGTTTGACATTTGCTACACCTCTGTGCTGAAGCGGGCCACCAGGACACTGTGGCTGGTCCTGGACGGTATTGACCAGATGTGGGTGCCTGTACACCGGACCTGGCGGCTGAATGAGCGACACTACGGAGGCCTGACAGGGTTAAACAAGGCAGAGACAGCCGCCAAGCACGGAGAGGCTCAAGTAAAGATCTGGAGGCGCTCGTTTGATATCCCACCTCCCACAATGGACCCAGACCATGCCTACTACAGTATCATCAGCAAGGTAAGACATGATAACTACAATACATGCTTACAATCAAGAGATTTGTTTGCCTATAAGGAAATAAATGGCTTCGTACATATTGACCATCCAACGACACACAAGCATAACAAAGAAGTGGCATTACTAGAGGCTCTTCTGTCAGGCCCTATAATCAGCTGCTGTGTCACAATGAATGAGTGAAATCAGCAGAAACAACTGACAAATGTTTTAGAGTGAAGATAGTGGATTCCAGGTCTGTTTGTTCAAATGAAATCTAACAGATATACCACACACTGGAGATACAGCCCCGCACTGTTTTGAAGCATGTGCCCTAATGTTGTTACCTAATAGTATGTCCAAGGGGAGTTAATATATGACAGTAGGTCTGCTCGGTTCAAGTTCAAAGTTCAGTCAAGGTGGAAACAAACTAATCAGAACTCTGCATGGACCGAGGTTTTCAGAAGTTAAGATGTAGTAACTAAGCTGGCTAATGGTGGCTGTCAAAGTTAAGTGGTCAGCAACATGTTGATTGTGTTATAAGAAGAGTGTCAGCTGATTCTTTCATGCCTGCAAATGACAAATACGCATGTAACCATATTGCTTTGATATAACACTTTTACTTACTCTAACTTAATGCATTTAGTTCCCTTCCTATTCCCAAATAAGTGTACAATAAGTCTATACAGAAAAGGATTAAAGACAAATAGATAAAAAATGTAGCTGTCTCTATTCTGGCCTATTATATATTATACAAATTGAGATTGTCCTCCCTGCAGGATCGTCGCTATTCAGACTTGACTGAGGACCAACTTCCTTCCTGTGAGAGCCTTAAGGACACCATCGCACGAGCGCTGCCCTTCTGGAACGAGGAGATCGCCCCTCAGATCAAACGAGGAAAGAGGGTGCTCATCGCTGCCCATGGAAACAGTCTGAGGGGGATTGTTAAGCACCTGGAGGGTCGGTGGCATTATAATATGAATAATGAATACTTTTATGATGCCTATAATGTTCAGTTTTTGTGATACTGTCGTAGAGGTGTTCATTCCATTATATGTTTAGCATTGAGGTCATAGTTAGCGGTGTTGTTGTTCTGTACTGCGTTATATTGGGAGGTGTTTCTAATATTCTGCTCCCCTCATGTATATAAATAGAGAGGACAAAACATTAGAAACTCCTCAATATAATGTAGTCCAGTACACTACTACTACAGCCTCAATTATAAACGTATCATTACATTTTCGGTCAATGTCAACAAAAAGTGAACATTATAAAATGTGTCAAGGTAGAATTTATGGCAGAGCTGTTGCACTGAATTACATTAGATCGTGCATGTGTACCTAATAATAAAGTGTTTATCAAGTTATAACACGTTTATAATGAAAAACAAGAATGTGCAAATTCACTAACTTCTGTATGCAACTGTTTGTATGTGCTGCAACCTGTAGGAATGTCTGACGAAGCCATCATGGAGCTGAACCTGCCAACAGGCATCCCCATACTCTACGAGCTCGACAAGAACCTAAAGCCTGTGAAGCCGATGCAGTTCCTGGGAGACGAGGAGACCGTACGCAAAGCAATGGAGGCCGTGGCAGCTCAAGGAAAGGCCAAGAAGTAAAGACACAGCAAAGTCCCCTCTGTGTGTGACGAGTATGTTGTCCCTAACAACTGACCTCAGATTAGTTTTTTTTCCTAAATCTCCATTTAACATTTCCATTTAAAACGAGTAATATAGTTTGTATTTTGTTTGTCCTAGGCAGGGATGTTGAATGTCAGGTTAAATAGTAATTAAACCAAAAACGGAAGAAATAATGAAATACTGGCTGTGTCACACAGTTATAAAATAAGTGATGTTTTCTTGCTACACACGAGGCTTAAAGTAGTGTGATATCGTAGTCTATTATAATTTGATTTAAAAAAAGACTTGATGAGATTTCTTTAAATGAAAGGCAACACTGCTAATGATAACATATTTCCTATCTCACTTTTCAAAGCATTTCATTGATCGATAAAGGGAAGTTTGCAATCTCTTGAGAGCCGGATAGGACAGTTTGACAACTAAACAGTCCATTTCTTTGTCTGTGAATCTTATTGGTGCCGTGTCCTTTGTTGCTGTCTGTGTTGAGTCTGACAATTTGAATTTTCTTTTGTGTTTAATTAATTTGGTCCAATTTTAACGGTGCCAAACTCTGCATTGCTATCAGTATTGCCTTGTATAAGTGATAAATCCATTATTTGGATTATAGACAGTACCATTGAAGCATGATTAACAGAAGATAAAAGGTATACCTTAATTTTTGTTACGTGGTTTGTCCACCTTGCTGTCATTGTATTTATGTGCCTCCAGCTCTTTTCCTACAGTAAATGCCTACAGCTGTCCTCACTGCCTCAGAGGGAAGGAATGTTAATTTTATGAAAACAAAAAACATGTCCCATTATGTCTTAAAGTATTGTAATTTTTCTTTTTTAAATTTAAATTCCTCTGTGTTGGTTAAATGTACCCCGAAATCTCTGATGGTAAAAAATATAGGCTTCAAATCTAACATTGTTGCTTCTGCTTGTCTTGTCGGACACACATATACAGTTCATTCCACATTGTGGAAGAGTTACACTCTAACATCAAGTCTAGCTTGTGGTCAAACTATAAACTTGCCTTGACTGATAGTTACATACTGACCAAGTTTTGGTATTTTTTTCTAAACTGATCCATTTGTTGTCAAGCTTACTCACCTGTATTTCAACAGCCAGTGGTAGAAAGTAACCAATTCAGTTAAGTGCTGTACTAAAGTAACATTTTTAGATACTTGTACATTACTTGTGTATATGTTACTTTATACTTGTACTCCATCCACTACATATCAGAGTGAAATATTATACTTTTTACTTAACTACATTAATTTGATCTACTTTACAGATTCAGATATTATTATTATTATAATTATTATTATTATTTGGCTCTTTTTGCCTTGACATGATGATATGACAGCAGCCTATATACAGGAAAGGGGAGGAGAGAGAGAGATGGGATAACATGCAAAAAAGGGCAGCAGGTTGGATTAGAACCAGGGTGGGCACTCATTTATTTAAAACAAAATAAAATCGATTCATAAATTATGATTTATTATAGATGAAGCTACCCAGCACCATATAAAGTAGCCTAATTGAAATGATCTCCACCTATACCTATGAACACATTAATAATGATGATACAATTATATTATATAATATGTATTATTCTGAAGTTAGCCATTCCGCATAATGAGTGTTTTTAATTTTGTCATTTTAAATCTATTTGATGTTAATACTTTTGTAGTTAGGAGTTTTACTTACTTACTTACTTACTTAATAATTAAACTATTTCGACACTGTCGTGTTACTACTTTTTCTTAAGTACAAGATCTGAGTACTTGTCAACAGCATAATTAAAGTCTTATTAAAAAATGTAATAATCTTTTTTTCTCTCTTTTTAAAGAAATACTTACCACCCCTCTTGAACAAACAAATGGGAAACTTGACCAAAATAAATCATAAAATATAAAAGTTGCTTGTTTATTCAACATTTTATTCTCAAACGTATTTAAGCAACAACTCCCAAACAGATAACCTGTGAAATATTTTCCTCTGGTCAGTCAGTGAAAGAGAACAACAACCACTGACTATATACAGTCATCCATATTTTGTACCCAAAAGCCGAAGGTCACAAAAAAGCCATGAGTAATATTTTTCAATCGAAAGTTTAAAGCAATATCAATTTGTTTCTGTGGCAATTGGAACCTGTGCATTTTGTCGCAATATACCTTTAACTTGGAATACTGCTAGACTCCAAGTTCCACAATGCATTTCGGGTAACGTTGGTCGATTTGGCAACAGGCGGGAGAGGATCACATTGATGAGATGTTTTTAGCATTGGAGCTCTGAGTCCGTTATTGTCGCTGTCAGTGGTTATAGACAGTCGGACTAATGCTCAAAATGAGAAAAGCAACGGAAAATCAAGAAAATACTCGGTAAGAATTAACTTTGTTTGCACTTCATTGTTAAGTTGAAAGCGCGTTAGCTAGCTAGCTAAACACAGCACTTCCTGAAACAACGACTTGCTAATATTGCATTGTATTTTGTTAGCCAGGTACTGTCATTACGACCGTTCCGTAGGCGCTTAAAGTACGTAGCCACTGCCAAGCACTATGTACAGACTTAACTAATAACACTGCCTTATTATTTACACAACGTAAACACGTTGTTCATGTCACTTAACGTTACCCTGCTAATGTTAACTACCTATTTTTTAAATTGCCAGCATAAGCACTGCAAATATTTAGCTTTTTAGTACTTAGTAACCGTCTGTTTGTGATTGCTTGTGGTACTGCTGATGAATAATATAATGTAAAAGCGACACAAGTTCCCCCCCTGAAGCTTCAACATATTTCTGCTGTCACGACGTAGCTCAATGATTGGCAGAAGTTGACTAACAGGTGCCTTCCTTGTTCTGGCTGTTGTAGGACAACTCGTGCTAAGTGTGTCGTTTTTGCAACACATTGCTGTTGTAGGACAACTCGTGCTAAGTGTGTCGTTTTTGCAACACATTGCTGTTGTAGGACAACTCGTGCTAAGTGTGTCGTTTTTGCAACACATTGGTTCTGTATCTTCTTGATCCCATGATCAGTTCCCCCTCTTCTGGCTTTTTTTGCAGAACACTTATTACAGAATACTATTCCCCGAGGAATAAAGGTAGGTCAAACAGTCGCATATGCAGCGTCAAGAGTTGCTGTTTCATACAATTACAGTGTATTTAGCTACGTTGACACCGTGATGCTTGCCTTAAAGAAATTGTTTTTCATGGTGCACTTTAACTCACTGTGTAGTGATAATGTCTGGTAGGCAAACAGTTATCAGTTTAGTTTTTATCATAGTTGTTTTTACTGGTTACACCTACCATACACTAATTTTTGTCTGATACAACAACCCTATAAACATCCCTTATAAACAGGGTAGTTATGGAAATTATGTGATGTGATATGTTGTCATGGTGATTGTAATGATAGAAGTTGTTTGGATTTGCATGTTGCCTAACTGAAAATGTTGTGGATGCAAATGTATTTGGGTGTGCTTGAGCCACCACTGTTAAGTCTTGACATGGCAAACAGTGAATGCAATAACCTGCAGCTCTAAGTAAGACAGGTTCTTATGCATTGCCTAAAGAACTGTTTCCGTTAAAATGATGTACCTAGAAGAATCCCTTTATGTCAGGCAGCATGACAAGGAAACATGTCACTTGACTAATGCAGGAGCCACAGCCATAGAGTCATGGGCCCTGACTGACAACATGTCACGCTTGAGCATTCAGTGGCACCAAATATTTTAGGATATGCAAGACCATAATGCACAAATGTTTCTTCTGTTTTTCAGTGAATGACCTTGTGTTCGAGCAGCGCCCCCGGCCACATTTCACACCTTTTCTTCAGGAGACTCCAATGAAGCCTTCTGAGCTCCCCTCTTACCCATTTCCCAGGAGAATGTTGCCATTTCAAAGCCCTGCACCGTACCACAGGGACAGAGGGGGTCCACCATGGCCCCCTCTTCATTCTCCAGGACCAATCCATTCATCAGGGTTTGTTCCAAGCAGCCCAACGAACATGAGTTCCATAGTGAACAGGTTCCATCTCATGCCGAGGGGCAGACTGGGTCCTCAGCAGCACCAGCACCATCAACCTCCAGGGTTTTACTGCTCATCGGGGTTTGCTGCAGTCAGCCCAACTAATACTTGTACTACAGCTAATAGGTGTCCAAGTGGCTTTCAGCCTGTATTTCCTCAATTTATAAAGGATTTAAGCAACCGCTCTCCACCTTCCCACATCAGGAGAGATCAAGGGACTGAATCCAGGGACACTTTGACAAACTCAGGAAGTCAAAATGTAACAGCAGAAAGACAAGAATCAAACAAGGTATTGTTTTCTCTTTTTAATGTCATTAATAAAACCAAGGCTACATTCACGTTACAATTAGTTTTTGGCCAAATCCAATTATTTTTTTATTTTTTTGCTAGTGGACACAGAAATCCAATTTTTTAAAATCAGATTTCGGAAACTCATGTGATCCTAATTCCGATACATATCCGATCACTGGCCACAGGACCACTGTGAGCACGGCTGTGAGCACGACTGTGACATGCTTTCTGACGGTAACAGCTTGCCTTATCTTGGCGCTGACAGAGAATGTAGCCCTAAAGTTTTGGAATAACTGTTGCGTTTTTTTATTCACAAAGATGTCGGATATGGGTATCTTCAAACATGAATGTGAACAGTCTGAGGGAGGGGAAAAAAAATCAGAATTGAGCATTAAGCCCTGTAATGTGAACGTAGCCTAAGATTGTTCTTGGTTATGACCTGTACAACAGTAAAGCAGTCATGATGCTGAATTTTTGTGGTTATTGTTAGGCTCAAACCAGCGATATGATGGGTTCCATACATACTATTGAGCTCCACAGGCCTCATATGACCCCATCATTCAACAACCGAGAAATTCAAGAAGTTAGCCCGCTGCCCCCCTCAGACTCGGAGCATTGTGGGAACAGCCAGTGGCCCCACAGCCCTGTAACCCCTTGCCAGGTAAAATTTGTCATATGTTTAATGAAACTTCAAGTTTAGGGTTTTTGGTAATAGATATTGAGTTTAAATAAGATAAATAACATTTGCCATGGTGTTTAGTTAGTCAGTGTACTGTGTTTATGTAACTGATTGTCTCTTGTAAATGTGCCAGTGTTAAAATTGAACCGCTAGTTATTTTTAAACTATTCACCCAGATGTAGCACAGTCTTTGATAGTGTGAGATGCATGGTTACGCTGTTATTGCCGTTTTTCCACTACAAGAAGCCTGCTTCTTAAAGAGTCAATTTGTTCTTTTCTTTTCTTAGGACCAACAACGTAAACAAACATCTTCAAGTGGAAACCCAATTCTAGGTAATATTGTCAAAGTAAATCTGCCCATTTTACACATTTCCACTTCTTACTTATAAAGCTGAGATTATTAATCTTTTAGTAATTTTGTTGGCACTACAGGGACAATGGATATCAGGCACTGAATTTGTAAACATGTTTCCATCTTGTAGTTTGTTTGCAATTGACCCGTATGTAACGTGAAATCTGTTTACTTGAGTGATAAAAATAGATGGCACTGGAAATTTGTTTTGCACATCTAAATGGATTGACATTTCTCATTAGCAGTAGTAGTACAATGATGATCTTCAGTGCAATTGTATATGTTCACTCCCTATTCCACCATAACAGATTAAACATCAAGGTCAGATCTTTAATTGAAATGTCAGCCTTAATCTTGCGTAAACGTCCCTTAATGTCCTTATCATTTACATTCACAGGAATGACTTACTATGTTCGGACACTTGTACTCTTTACTTTGCTAAATACCTGGGGAAAAAATATGAGCAAGCTGTTATTTGTACTTGCCACATATTGCTCTTGGTAACAGATTGCCATATATGGGTAACTGGTCTGTCTTTTTTTTCTGTTCCCAGTAATGGACTTGAATTGCTCATCTCAGAAGAGGCACTGGGATTCTGAGGACTGTAACGACAGTGCTAAGAAACCGTGTCTTCCGGGTATAAACTCTAGCAAAGCACAGACACCAAAACCCACTGTTGGCGACTCTGTCAGCACTTCCCTTCTGTCTCAGCCGTCAGCCGTCTTGGAACTGTCACCCAAAACCACAGATAACCATCTGTGCACAGAACCAGCATTTAAACCCACCCAGTCATCCTGCGCATCACTGTCACCCAAAACTTGTGTAAATAGAAGACCATCAATGGGGGCAAAGCAAGCCTATATAAATTCCACCCAGAATCAAACATTGGAGATTATACAGTTAAGATCACCTTCAAAGGCAGATGAAGAAAGTTTAAAGAAAAGAAGCGAGGATAACGATAAATGGGATAAATCAAGCTTTTTGTTGTCCTCTGAGGTTCCCCAGAAGGACACTGGTAGCTCACCTCATGTTCAAGTAGGCAGCCACAACTCTAGTCACACTTCACCGTAGTTCCTCAGTCCTACCAATAAAGACCCTGAGCAAAAGTGATCACGCGGAGAAGAGCGGAAAGTCGGACGGTAACATTTCCAAAACAAATTCAGGTTCTCTGAGTTGCCGCACGGTAGAACGGAACAAACCTGCCCGCCCACGAAGACCAGTTGCAATCCCTTATGATATAGATAAGCTCTTCACCCCTGATCCCATGACCTATGTTGTCGGCTCTGGACATAAGACTGCAAAGCCCAAGGTGGAGAGGGTCAAATCCACCACCTCAGAGAAAACTTGTTCATCCAGCTCTGTGACCAGCTCCAGTACTCCACTTACTCGATCCTCGTGTTGCAAAACTAGTTTTCCTCATTCAGTGGATACAAAAGTCTCTGCCTTGTCATCAGCACATCAACCAGAAATCTTCTTGCCGACTATAACTTTAGAGCGGGTAAAACTTGAAAAGTTAAAATATAATTCCTCTAAAACCAGTGAACTCAAAAACAGCCCCATGACTTCTTCTGGCAGGCAGTTTAAGGATGAGAGTGTTAAATCTGATGTGAAATGCACATCGCTCCTCCCCAACAATGTCAGACCCTGCGCTTTAGAGCCTGGCACCACAACTTCTATATATCGTTGTTTTCACACGCCACTACTGGAGAGGCAGGCAAGTGAAGGGTGTAGAAAACCAATGAATGAAGAGGATCCCATAGATGTGGAGCTAGACCTAGGCCTGAGCTTTGCATTAGATTTGGATCTAACCCAGAGCTCCCATAGCAGTGAGGAGGAGCAGCTGCTTTCCCTTCAGGAGATGATGGAGCGGGTTACAAAGCCTCCTGATACACCAGAGAAAGGAGCCTTCTCAGAACCTAGTACACCTACACATCACGGCTGCCAGTCAAAAACTGTAAGCTTCACATGTCTTGTCTTTATTGTACATAAAGTTATGAATGTATGATCATGAACTTGCTGAGCTAAAGGACCAGTAAAACCAGTAAGTGATGTTGGTTGTGTTTCCCACAGCAGCCAACGCCATCCAACACAAAGTCAGGCAGCTACAAGAACAATCTTGACCAAATGCTGAAGGAAATAAACACCAATAAAAGGTACATTATGAAGAAAATGTCACTCCCATTACATTTTAATTTGAGCTACAGTAGCTGCATATGAGAGGAATTAACATTTTCCACATTATCTTTATCCATCAGAGCTAAAGAGATCGAAACACAACTTCTTACTGCATGTAAAGAGGACTTATTGAGAATAGCTGAATATGAGGAGGCTGAGGAGAACCGTGAGGCGGGAGTCTCCACTGAACAACAGTAAAGCCTCCAGAAGTTCAAATTGCACCTTTACACTGGGACACAGTCCTTGCACAGTAGCTAACTCTAATCTGCATTTTCATGTAAATTATTTTCTAGGGAATTCTTGCAACGCTACTCTTTGATGTCCAATGCAATCAGGGAAGTGCCTCCAGGTGAAACTGTGTTCAACCTGGAGAGATTTGGCCGGATCTTCGACCAAGATGTGCTGCAGCTCAGACGATGCATGGTCAATCCACAGGGGACAGCCCAGAAAACGATTCTTTGGTGAGTTATGTTTGTGTGTGGATATACACATGAAGGTTTCAGAGCAACATGTCTCAATAATCGAAGACTAGATTACCATGAAATTTGATAACGGTAATAATTTTCCCATGGCCATTATTCTTGATAATTTTTTAATGTACCTATGACCTTTCATCCCATCCATGTCAATGTATAATATCAAAATCATCAAATTGATGCTGCACATTCATGCTTCCCAGAGAATTGCCTTTTTCTGTTTTGGACACTGCTATAGCTTTCCTCTTGCACAACCCTAAGGCCAATATATGGAACATATCTCATAATCTACTCAGATGATAGCACATAAATGCCTTCAAGGGGTTGGACCTTTTAATTTAAATGGCTCTCCCTTTGGCCACCATCAGAACAAACTACATTTTTAGCCAAACCACTGGAAAGATAAAACCCCCAGCACTTTATACTGTGTGATGCAGTAAACATTGTGGCCTATATTGACCACTAGCAAAGCTTTAAACTTAGTTTTGCTTTCTCTTTCTCTCTCCACTTATGTTTCACAGGTCCAGCCCTGCTCAACTGAGCTTGCATGTAAATATTGGATTGTTCCAGGAAGCTTACGACTGTCGCTCACCCTGTCCAACTCAGGTTACCCGTTTTCTATTCAAGGTAGGCCCCAAACACATCTGTCGCATGTCAATAGTGGTTTCTGCCCAAATGTCTAAACTTAGTCATTTTTTTGTTGATCTTGTCAGATGATGTCAGTCCATCGTGAAAGGATGTTATCTGAAAAGATACTACAGACCCTCTGTGACATTGCCTGCACGGCTGCTTATGAGATCGGTCAGTGCCACCCCATCCCAAGCTGTTGGTATTCACACACTATTGTTTGGACATATTGACTTATTTATTTTCTGTGTGTGCTTCCTCAGTCAAAAACGGAAGCCAGCTGTTTAAAGTGTGGGTGCCCAGTTTGGCCGATGTGGCGCTGGTCCTGATGAATATGGGAGTTGCGTTTGTTACTCTCTTTCCTTTTGAGAATCTACAGCCTCCATTCACAGAGGGAGATTTGCTGTAAGTAGCGTTCCTGTTTGTAGAATTGCTCATTAATTTCCTTGTTTCCTGCTTAAAGGGCCTACGAAATGATATTACGTCAGTTATTGGGCTTGCTATATGATAGAGGGTGCATATCTATTGTGAAATGTGCCATATATTTTTATTATTGATGTATTCGTAATAAATCACAATCATAACAGCATAAAAATGACTTCCGCTAACAACAATCGATCGCTGCGCTGAGAGCATTCACTTCGGCAATGTTCGGGCGATGACGTCACAAGTGGAACACAGCCGCCGCCAGTGTTCGTCTGCGTTGAAGCGTCCAGCAAAGACTGCTGTCAATTATTACGAGAAAGAACGGACAACAATCGATCGCCAAGGACAATTGTGAAGCAATGTGTTGTATGGGGATGTGGGGCCGACTCCAAATCTAGCTTTCTGCGGCCAAAACATGATAAAATGTCGCGTTTATGGACAAGAGAAGTGCGTCAATGAAACCGACGATTTGTGGGCAGCACTTTGAGAGATCGTGTTTCGAACACACTGCTCGCCAAGGAAATGAGATTCAAAAAGAATTTAAAACTGAATGCAGATGCTGTGCCTACAATACTGCCGAGACCCCAGCCAGCACAAGCCAGTACGCCGATTCAAACACGTCCGCCGGTGCAGAGTCCTCCACCAAAGAGACGACGAAATGCATTCGCCAGAAGGGAGAGAGCAAAGGTAAGCTGTGCTACTTGTTTACTGTATTTATTGTTTCAAGCATAAAGCCATAATCGGTCTAGGCCTACTGTATGTAACGAGTTTACATGGCTGGCTGATCACCTGCTTGTTGTCTGTCCCTCTTCAAATACCTGTGGTAGGCCTGTCTGCAACACCCAAACTGCCAGACACTTTGATTTGAATCCTGTGTGATCTGTTATGCAGGTTATGTTTGCACCATGTCCCTCATATTAATTTTCTTGGCAGCAGCTTCTTCAATTGCTTCCATAATTATACAGTTTTCACATGTACACCTAAATGTACAAAGGAAGAGTGGTAAGGACATGTACACAATATGCAATATCCAGAAAAAAGGCCAATCTTAATGTCATACTATTTATAGGCCTGTGTTTGACGACAGGCTCGTAAAGCAGCTCATTAGCCTGTTACGTTGTACGGAGGTCGGCTCTATCTAGTAGCAACTTGTTTCACGTAAGTCTCGTAAAGTTACGACATCGTAACTTCCATGAACATCTGGTAAGTGTTCCGGCTACTATAGGCTATAGTGACGTCTATATATATTTAAGCAATAGCTCACTGACAGGCCGTGGTATATGGTCATTATATCACAGTTAAGGGCCGTGGTTCGGCCCGACCATATACCACGGTCTGAAGTGAGCTATTGCTTTTATAACCATGACCATGTGTGGCAATATGAAAGAAAAATACACACTCCAATTTAATTAGTTTTTATTATTAAATAATGATGTTCAAAATAAAATAGTCCCTCCGTTGCCTTCTGCACAAAACATAGTGCGAGGTGGTTGCTATGCAACAACACTAACAGCTAGTGCGGTGTTCTGTTCATTTAGTTTTTTTTCCATTTGGTCGACCTGCTCTTCACGTAGCTCTGCAGGTCGTCTTTTAGGGAAACTATTCAAGGAAACCAAGCTATCGACTCGATATAGGATAGCTTTCGATCTATTTACGATCGAGGATAATTTTACGTTTTATTATGATGTATTTACTATATATTGATAAGTTCTATGAACTATAGTCAAATGTATATACCTGTCTGTGTTCTGTTGTCGCACAGGATCTCTGCCAAATCCAGGATCACCGTCACCATCATCCACCTGTCCGCTCCCGTCTGTGTCTCCATCTTGAACACTGTGTCTCGCGCTGCTCTGTTTCCACCACGTTAAACTCGCCCGCATGATCTAAATCCACGAGACCGGCATCCTCTTCAATAAACTCCTCTTCTTGAAGGTTCAACGAGTCTATTGATGACTTACTGTCACTCGATTCTGTCGATATATCCGAGCCAGAGTCCGACATCGCCACGTCTGCCGTGCTGTCTGTGTATTCAACTGGTGGACTGTGTTCTACTTGTGACGTCAGAACGGCGTCGGGTGTTTCCGGTAGCGGCAATGTCAACATCGGTGGTCGACATACTAAATCGTGATTTATTAAATACTGCGGGCATAGTGTCTTAAATAACACATAATTTTACACCACAGATAGCATTCACTATCAGTAGAAATTCATGTTTATCATTTCGTAGGCCCTTTAAGCTATAAGGTGAAAGTTGTAAAAAATAGTTTTCTTTCATTTCATGCAGTTTAATATATGTGTGTGTGTGTGTTTGTATAGGGAGGACATTTATATCAAAAGTGAGAGTCCATCAAGTATCAAGGAACAGAGCCCCTTCCCTGAACACAACTGCAACAACATCTTGAAGGTGAGCCACACAAGGGGACCAGATGTCTGATAGGAACACGTTGTTGTTGTGTCTGTGAGAGAGAGTTTGGCAGACAAAGCACAACTTCTACAGTCAGATCCTTCACTGCTTTGTTGTTTCTCCTGTGTTCTCGTCTGCAGTACCTGTCTTACTGTATGGGCCTCTGTCCACGGGCATACAGCGACGACGAGCTGCTGTTGCTGCTGACTGTGGTGGGAAGGGTGGGCCTGGACCCATGGCTCATCCTCCAGTCCAATGTGGAACTGTACCCTCTACAGTACAAGATTGTGAACAACATCAGGGACTGGGATAGCATGGTCAGTACATGCAGGCCTCGATATCCTTAAAAGTCATGAAATTTGCATTTTCAAGGCTTGGAAAAGTTTTGGGGGAAAAAAATAAATGAATAGGAATATTTTTACAATTTCTGAATATGTACAGTTGAAACGATAATAATGAGTTATCGCCAATTTCTACAATGTAAATGTATAAATTGTATGTACTTTTCATGATACATTGGTTTAAAGGCATGGAACATTCATGGAAATCCACTGGCTAAAATGTTGACCCTGTTTACCTTTAATTTATAATAACATTAATATATTTTTTTATGTTAATTATTTATTATCTAAAATGTTTTCAGCTTGCCAGAATCTGTCTGGCCCTTACTGATCTGACAGATGACCACCACAACATGTGCCTGCTAGTTCAACTGCTGCCTGACAGCACGCGTGGAAAGTGAGTGCATTTAGCTTTTTTTCTCTGGTCTAATCGTCTCCATTTTCCCCACACAATTAGTCTTTTATTTTATTATTTTTCCGATATTTGATTTTATTGTACTGCACATTAAAAGTTTTCATTTTTGTTGATATAGGCAACTGCGTCGACATCTGAGCCTGTCTATGATCTCTAAACTGTTGGACGGAAATTGCACTTACAGACCTACAGAAAAAGAGTTTCAGGTAATTCGGTTCGGTGTGTAGCCTAAACCCATAACGTTTCCCTTAGATCCCTAGAGCAGCTAAAAACAGTTGTGAAATGACTATCGCAATGTAACGAACGTCTCAAGGAATCTATAGTTGTCCCCTTCGTGTTCTCTGCCATGCTTAGCTCTCGGAACTGAGGACGTACCTGCCCCGTATGCAACCCTCCACCCTTCTCCGAGGCATGCTGAGCTCCTCCAGCAGGAGTCGGAGAGATGAGGACATGGCCATCCTGGACCAACAGGTGAGCATATGAATTAAACTTCAAAATGTTCCCACCTAAAAATGAATTTTAGATTTTCTCATCTTGTTTTTAATGTTAAGTTTGTTTTTATTATTATGTGTAAGTAAAATAGTCTTATAATCACAGAATCTTAACTGAATGTGATTGTGAGTGGATTAAACATGCACATTTGTGTATTGAAAGTTTCTTTCCACTTATCTTGTGTCTCAGACCTACTACCTCTGCTACAGCCTTCTGACCTTGGCAAATGAAGCTTCCAATTTCCAGTTCTTCCCAGCTCATCAAAAGGTATGACTTAAAATGATTTTCCTTTTTTTCTTCTGGTCTCAAGTGTTGGGCCACTGGTTATCAATCAGGTGATTTATTGTGTTGTTTTTTTAATGTCTGCAGATTGTGTGTTAATGTAGCATTGCCTTTTTCTTCTGGCTCTCAGAAGCAGCTGCTGTTTCTGTGCTCCGAGTTGGAAACGCATGTCAAGTGTGACATCAGAGAGAGTGAGAAATGTCTTTACCGGAGCAAGGTGAGTTTGATTTCAAAAAGAACTTCAGGTATTTGTGTGAATCAGCTGTGTATTTTGATGTAGATCCAGAGGCAGTACAAAATTTTTCGACAACACAATTTAAAAGTTGGACACTCTTGATAGAGGTTTGCCATTTCTGAATGCTTTCATTTACAGATTTTGCATTGTAATGGCTATAAGGATAAAAGAGACTCTAGTTATGTATGGTTTTGCTACATTTTTGTAAAAGAATGGAAGACCGAATACAACCCCGGGGAGAGTATTGACCTTAACTCCATCCAATCAATTAGTTTTACATTTATATTGCAATTACAAATTAGTAACTTTGCCTTCGGAGACTTCCAAATTTAGATTGCAAGCCAATCATTAAAACTAAGATGTATTTGACAAGGTCTACTTTCCTCCTCCCCCTCCAGGTAAAGGACCTGGTGGCCAGGATCTACACCAAGTGGCAGATGCTCCTTCAGAGGACCAGACCTCTCCATGTACAGTAGTCTTATACAGACATATGAATATTTTAAATTAGTAGTCCGTTAAAATTACATTGTTGTAAGAGTCCTCCAAAAAAGTCAAACAATTGTATAATTCTGATTTAAAATTCTGTATTTTCCTCCTTTAGGGCAAGTTATATGATTATTGGCAGCCTTTGCCTGTGGATACATTGACGAGCAGCCAAGATGAGCTGGAGATGGACATCAGTGATGATGGAGAAAGACCTGTGATGGAGGAGGAGGATGATGAAGAGAAAACCAATGAAACCAAAGGGGTTATAACGGTTTCTGAGAAGGAAGATGGAGAAGATACAGTGGATTACACAAACAAGACTGGGGACGACATGATGCCAGAAGAAATGGAGGGAGACTGTGCAATGGATGACACAAAAGAAACAGAGGAAGCAACCATGACAGTTAATGGGGAGTTTAACGGAGAGATGTCAGAGATGGAGCCTCCAGTACACGAGCAAATAGAGGCTGGAAACATAGAGCGCGCTGAGGTGGAGACTGAATCTGGTTGAGACCGGTTCCACAGCCGTTATTGTTTCGTTACCTACAGTAATTATTATAAAACTGCAGTAGGCCTTTTTCACAGCAGGCTGTTTACAGTATTGATTCAATTCTAAGGTGTCGCCAATAAAATGAACAATATCTCTGTTCTATTTAAATGTCCCAATAACTCACAATAATGTGACTTAAACTGAAGAAGCTCAATTGAATTCAGCCATAACTAATTTCACTTTTTACACCTGTGCTTTTATTGCTGTGACATGTCAAAATCTGTTCTGTGAAAAAGTTGTTAAATTGCTTTTGTAAATAATTCCCGTTGACACATTGTCTTGTTTGTTGATTTATTGTTATAATTTTATTAAATTCCCCTTTTGGGAAAATATTTTTTTAATGATAAAAAGTATTTTTTTATGGCTGTAGCCAAACATAAAATAAACTTTGTTTACATGTTAACAAAATTCTTTGTTGCTTTTGTTGTCTACTCTACTAACGCTTTATGTTAAGGTACTAGTAATAATGATATTATGTGTTAATAATAGCTGGCAACGTCTTGTGGGAGAAAATCCCTGACGCTGGGGCCGGATGTCTTCAGGATCTTCACCACACTATAACAATACTTCTTTATTGCTTTCAAAAATCAACAGTCAAAGGAGTTTCAATAGAATAAGAGTTTACTGAAGAATCAACACAGTACAGCAAACCCGAGTCGGTCTATGGAGTGACTGAATTACAAATGTCACACCTCTTAGTTTATACATTTTCCTTATTTTTCAAAGTTGACACCATTGTCCCAAAAGGTCAGTGAGAAGAGAAAGGAGGTGTACATAATTCAGACTGTTGCAGGTGTTAGTCAAACACAAGAATACAATTGTCTGTTTGTTATGATGACCTTCAGTTTACCTAAGGTACAATGATCGAGTTTGACGCGTAGGGCTAAAGAAAACATTGCCTATCTGAAAGGAGGCCCAGAGAATACAAATAAAGTTACAGTGATGTGCTGAGCGAGTCAGAAATGAATTAAACCAAGTTTTAAACAATGAGAATTTAACATCTGTTGCCACTGTGCCCCAGCAGTTACATTTTTCTTCAAATGCTCCCCTACTTTTGACTGTTTTTAAATACTCCCGATAACAACACATTCTGCTGACACTTTATCTATACTTGCTTAACTAGTGGGGTAACTAGTGTTATTATTTTAGCTGTTAACCTTTACTTTCCATGACCTTTACACCATTAAATCTCAGTGTCTGCCGTATAGACTAAAATACTCTAATGATTAACAGTATACAAATATATTCATGTTTCAGGCTAACTAAAATCATTATTCTGCTTCAAAAAATATCCCAGTCTTTCCAAATGTAATACAATATGGTCAAATATAGAAAAGATAATTTGTACTTTCTAGTTCAGTCTTGCAGAAAATGTGTTATCAACATCTAAAACAATTGAAATGTAAATGTTTGTCAGATATATCTAAACAGCCATTCCTTGTGCCAGTTAATGTCTGAAAATAATTTCTACATGGTGTCCTCTTCCTAGTATTGTATCCTGGAGACATTTCCTGATATGTCTGTTGGTGCAGCTGTTGCTCATAATATCAATATTGTTTATATAAAGAGTGCATACAAATGTAGGAACCTGTTTTTCATTCATTCTAAAATACCATTGTTTATGGATTTAATCATAAAGCTAAATTATTTGAATTTACTAGGGAATGCTTGCTCAAGAAATGCTACTTCCACTAATAAAACATGATGACTCTAAACGATCATAGACTATAGACTATAGACTACGTACTTTGCCGTAGAAATCATTACCGGTAGATTTCTGTTTACATTGTGTCCGCTCTCGCGAGATGCATGCAAATCTCGGCGGGCCGGCTGAACGGTTACAACCCAGAGGGAGTGAATGAAGATACAAATAAACTATAACTTTGGATATAGCAAGAACATATTTTCCTTACTCTTCACATCGTCAAATTCGAGTGGTAAAATGACTGATTCAAAACGAAACTTTGACAGGTCATATGTGTGATAATTGAAGGTAATTACTGTTTATCGCCGCAGCAGTTTCATTTTGGGATAAAACAGTGAAGAATTAGCTTCGCCTCTTCGCCTCGTTTGTTCGGTTTGTTCCACTCCGCCCCACTTTCTTTGGGTTGCTAGGCGACGGTAGTCAGGTGACTGTCTGCAGACAGAACATGGCTGACCTGTCAGAAGACCAAATTTAGCATAATCGATCTTATTTTTTACGTCGTTTCTGACCACAGTTGACCGTTGTGGAGAGCGATTGACCTGAGGTATTCAAGGTAAGCATGAGAGCGCACAGAATTAGGTGGATGTATGACTCTATGTTGCTTGGAACAGCTGTAGCTAACGTTGGTGTTGACTAGCTAAGTTGAGCTAGCTGCTAGCCTAACAACCCCCGCTTTCTCTTCCAGAAGTCTATGTGAATGTGAAAGCTAGTGGCTAGGAGGAAATAACATTTAGTCAACTTTATATGAACGCAACATTTTGTCCTCTGCAAATGTATAACTTTATTGTATTGCCAGAGCTTAAGCTAATGTGTTGTATAGCAGTACAACTACATCAGTTAAAGCGAAGATAACATTACAAGTTAATATGTTATATATCGTGTTACTTCAGTTACCCTTTAAACCAAAGTCAATATCTACTCATACACACACACACACACACACACACACACATGCGCACACGCACACACATACAGACAATCCCCCCATGAGCAGGAAATCAGAGCATCAACACTTTTACTTTATTGTGTCATCAGTTAGTTTGTGTCTATTGAAATTGAATCAGACTCTGCACTCTGTATGAAACGTCTTCAAGTAGTATGGGATCTGGCAAACACATTAATAACATAAACACATGATCACACATACTCAAACATTAGGATGAATCATTTTTATCCCTGTTTCTTTTTGGCAGAGGTAAGGTTTAAACCTTTGACCAGAGGGCAGCACTTCATACTGGCTGTTCAGTTTGTGGGAAGCATCATGTATGATTGATTTAGCCTCTCTGTGGAGGAATGCCACAGTCCTGTCACAGACCTTACTTTCCATGTCAACTATTGTACTTGTTATGTTGGAGTTAAATCCAGTTTGTCTGCAATATGAGCCACGGAAACTGAACCGTTTTTGGCGTAACTAAATGAAGGGCATTCACTGCAACAGTGTCCTGGGAGTTGTTCCAAACTTGATTGTCGGTTGAGCTCCACCATGACATGTTTCTTGATGATATTATCATCACTACAGTGTATGGTTTGGGCTTTGGCAATATTTTCTTTTACAAATTTGCAAAAGACAGCTTACAGTTGCCATTTATAGTTTATCTGAATGTTATTTCCTCCAACACACTTTTACATTCAAACAGTCAACCCAGCTGTTTACATCTGGCAGAGATGGGTTCAAAAATACAAATTCAAACAGATGTGTAAGCTACATTATTACACAACACGAGTACTTTTCTTCAATGTTGGGTTTTCCCTTAATGATTTATCAATAAGACAGGTGTTTTAAAGCCTTATTCATTCCAATAATAACAGCAAGCCATCTTGATTTCAGATGAGCGGGTTGCCGGGGGGAATAGCAAATGGCCCAAACCGGAGTGAACACTTAAAGAAAGATGTTCAGATTTGGGAGAGACCCTGGACTCTTGAAGAGATGCGGCAGAACAGTGCCAACTGGTCCTTGGCAGCCGACTCGGGGGTAAGTCAGAAACTTCGTCCCCAGCTCTGAAATAGGCCAAGAAAACAGTTATTCATAATTTCCCAAATGGTCAGAAAAATGCTGTAGAAATCTGAGTAGTGGAGGAGATTGTGAAATGTATTCTGCTTTGGTGTAATAAAAAGTAACTCTGCAACTGTTGCTGTCTTCATAACCGGTTTTTTTTTCTTCTTTCATCACAGCTCTTCCTGTTCCTCCAAGACTTCTCCCAGAGAATGCTGTCAAAGACGCATGATATTGAAAAGCAGTTGGACAGTCTGATCCGTGACACCAAGAACACAGATAGCTGCTTGCACTCTGTCTTTAACGACTTTCTCATGCTTTCCAATACACAGTTTATAGAAAATGTAATGTATATCATTTAAACCTTTTTTGATCTACTTACATTTTGCTTGATATAAAATGTTACAGTTTACATGATGTAATCTATCTGGTAACAAACATTTCTTTTTAATTTGTGTTATAGAGAGTGTATGATGAAGAGGTAGAAGAGACTATTCCCAAAGCTGAGGCTTTGGAGAAGCAGCCTGAGCAGGTATAAATAATTCATCCTTCCTGACACACTGACCAACCATTATAATACTGAATAATGCTTTTCAGTATTATTATTATGGCCACAGTTCTGTACTTGGCACACATTATCCACACGTTTTGTATCACCCTGTGAAAGTGTTTTTTTGTTTCCCTAAAGGAGAAGACTCGAGAGCAGAAAGAGGCAGAGTTGATCCCAAAGATGCAGGAAGCTGTAAACCATGGTCTGAGAGTGCTTGAGTCAGCCTTTGAGCATCTGGACATCAAAGCAGGAAACTCTGATTCAGAGGACGAGGAGGTCCCCGACAGACTGGAGGCCATCCTGGAACCGAAGGTGTGCTCTTAATCTTGAAGCAGTGCTTTTAGGATTACTGCAGAGATGTATGTGATAACCGTACACATTTTCGCATGAATGTACTTTATCCTGCGTGTCTGTTTTTCTCCTTGTCTTTAAGGATCTTTATGTGGATAGGCCACTTCCATATCTGATTGGTTCCCAGGCCTTCATGGAACAGGAGGACGTTGGACTTGGTGACCTCTCAAGTGATGGTAATAGACTCTTGGCAGCTTCTTCAGGCATCACATTAAGCTGTCTATTTTCTTTCTCATGTATTTATATATTTATATGCTTCTCTCTCCAGAAATGTCAGTTGACAGTGACAGAGACAGTGTTGTTGAGAGCGAAGACGGCAAAGATGCAGTAAGACTCTTCCCCACCCCCCCACCCCTTCTTTCATAGTATTTTTTAATGATGGAAAATGAAAACCTCATTGTTTGTATTTATTGTATGTTATAGCATTCAGATGAGGACTTTAATCAGGAGGAGAATGAAGGTCACAATAATATTAGGAAGGTAAGTTTGGCTGCCTGCCTGCCAAAAGACATTAAAGATTACATTTAAACTGAACAAACTTTATAACTTTGGATTCTCTTCCCACACTCACCTAGAAGTCATCCATGTTGAGTTATGACGATGATGAAGAGGAGGAGGATGAGGATTCAGACATATTCGGAGAATCGGACAGGGACGAGGATGACGACGACACAAAGGTATGCCTTTTTTTTAAGACGTATCTTTTGTGAGTTGTTATGATGTACCTCAGGGACTTTGTTAAGCTGCTTGTTTTTACGGCCCTTTCAGAACACAGGACAATCGTCTTTTGCTGATGAGCTGGCAGCCCGAATCAAAGGTGAACCAGTTAACAAGCCAGAAGGAGATCGCGCATGTAAGTCACTTATCATTACCAACCAACTGGTAGAATCTCATCTCACGTTTTTTATTCCCATTCTTCATATTTAATTTAAGGAAAACACAGCATCAAAGTTTTAAGATTTAAGTAATGACATCATTGCATGTGCATGCTCATGGCTTTTGTGTTTCTACCATGTCATGTCTTGGAAGCATTGACATCTAAGAAGAAAAGTAAAAGCAGGAAAGAAACAAAGCCTGCAAAGCCAGAGGGTAGGACTTTTATTCATCATAAGTGCAATTCAAAAGTTTTATTTAATTATACATTAGTTATTTCCACAGCAGACTCATTGTTTACCAGTATTCTTCTAAATACTGTTTATGTACATTGTAACAGCAGCCGAAGACGACAGCGATGACATGTTTAAGCCACCGAAGATGGATGATGATGACTTCTCCCCATTTGGAGGGAAAAGTGGCCTCTTCAGTGGAGGGAAAGGCCTGTTTGACGATGAAGACGAGGTATATTAACTAAAGTATTTTCAGAGCTAACACTTATTCAGTTGCACAAACTCTGGGCTTCAGCCAGAATTTGATTTGTGCTGCATTATATTTTCAGGGTGATCTGTTCTCTGATGCACCGAACCCTCCTGTGTCCCAAGAGAAAAGGGTGTTGAATGAAAGCATGAAAAGCCCAGCTCAAACTGCAGGTGAGACCTAAGACAGACTTTGTGTGTGTGTGTGTGTGTGTGTGTGTGTGTGTGTGTGTGTGTGTGTGTGTGTGTGTGTGTGTGTGTGTGTGTGTGTGTGTGTGTGTGTGTGTGTGTGTGTGTGTGTGTGTGTGTGTGTGTGTGTGTGTGTGTGTGTGTGTGTGTGTGTGTGTGTGTGTGTGTGTGTGTGTGTGTGTGTGTGTGTGTGTGTGTGTGTGTGTGTGTGTGTGTGTGTGTGTGTGTGTGTGTGTGTGTGTGTGTGTGTGTGTGTGTGTGTGTGTGTGTGTGTGTGTGTGTGTGTGTGTTGGATTTGCACATAACTTTTCTTTTCTTTTCAAGAATCTAACAAACCTGCAAAGAAGATTCCAGTGGGTGGCGTTTCAATATTCCCAGGTAGTAGCAGTTACTCGTATGAACGCTACTAACATGTCGCTGCTTTATCGTCCTCAACCAAACCAAATCCCTTTTCTCTCCACAGATAACACTTTGTTCAGTTCAGGGAATAAATCTGATTCAGTAGAGAGCAAAGAGAACGGGACTCCAGCTCCTAAGATCAATGCTGCCTCCAAACACGTTCCTACAGCAGCTGGTGTTGGTGGTGGAGGAGGAGGTGGGCTGTTTGATGAAGAGGAGGATGAGGACGAGGATGATGACTTCTTCAGTGGTAAAAGCCTGAACAAGTCTGATTCTGGTAAGTGTGTGTGTGAATGAGCACTTCAGTGCCACAGTCCAGGTCCAGGTGGGATCCTCACCCTCAAACCACCGTGTTGGTTTCTTTTTCAGCTGGACAGATGAAGCCCAAGAAAGCTATTGACCTTTTCGATGAAGACGATGAGGGTGGTGACATATTCAGTGAAAAGTACAGCGCGCCAACTCCATCTCAGAGCAAGAAGAAGATAGTGGAAGAGCAGGTTAAACCACCTGAGAAAAAGGTAAAGGGTCTCGATGTGATTGAACTTGACAGCATTAATAGTTTTATGGATTAAATATCCACAGTGTTTTTTGTGGCAACTTCCGATGTTGATGATTCATTGTCACGTTTAGCTGCCAGCAGGGGCCATCTCTATGTTTGGACCCGAGACTCAAAGCTTGCTCAGCGAGGGCCTGAAAAAACGTCAGCCATCTACCAGCGAGGAGTCTGAGAAATCTGAGGAGGTATGTTCACTGTTTGTCGCGCCTGCTCCTACCTTGTCAGGCATGGCTGCCATTAAGTGAACAGACCTAGTTGCAGTCAGTATATTGATGTTTGCTCAGAGCGCCATATTTCTGAGAAAAGGCCAAATTGTATTTAGTTCAGAGCGCACTGCTGGCCTTTACTCCTGTTGATACAATTCAGTTCTCTTTTCTCTGTACTGGTATTTTATTTCAAGACTTAACTACTTTCAAAAAGTAAGTTAGAAGTTAGAAAGCTATTTATATAAAATGTTGCGCATTTTAGAGCGGGCCGCCTCCAGATGCTGCGAAGGCTGCTGTCAAGCAGACTCGGAAACCCCTGACCAGAGGCCTCTTCTCTGATGACGAAGACACCCAGGTAAGGCTCTCAATCTTAACAGGAAAAAACTGTCGTTTATAACGGTAGTGATACATTTGAATTACACTATATATGTATTTGCCTTCCGTAGGGATCTCCAACTATCCCTCGGAGCCAGTCTAAGCCTGAACCTACAAGCCTGGGCAAAACCAGCGGTTTGTCATTATTATTTGATGATGAGGAAGAAGAGGTAAAAATAAAATACGAATATTTCACACACTTGGACAAAACTAATATTAGGTTACGCTAGTTTTTGCTGTCAGTACTTTACAGTAATCTGGTTCTTTACCTTGCAGGATCTTTTTGCATCCGCAGCGAAGTCTAAAGCAAAACCTAATCAAACTAAAGCCTCCACACCTCAACCCAGTAAGGCTGTGTCCAGCTCCCTCTTCAGTGATGATGAGGTATGAGAATACAAAAAGAAAAATCATATTTTACTGCCGAATATATGTTTAATCGGCCGACTAATATGGTACATTATTTTTGCTGAATATTTAAATTATAGGACCAGTGGATGAGTTCTGAAAGTAGTGCGGGGAAGCCAGAGGTGAAGACAGGAGGGATGAAGCCCAGTGCCAGTGCCCCCTCCAGTCTCCCCAGTGCCACAATGTCTCACAAAAGCAGCCTCTTTGATAATGATGATGATGACCTGTTTACTCCAACAACAGAGTCAAGGTATGTACACTGTTACGATTGTATTAATTGTTATTCATTTATTCACTTTTTAAAAGATATTGTATTGCTGGAATTCTTACCTGTCCTCCTCGTTCTGGCGCTCTTTATATAGTCAGAAGTTTCAGAGAGTGGCTCTCTTGTTTGAAGATGAGGGTAATGATGATGATGATGAAGATAAAGGATCCCTCTTTGGCATCAAACCTGCTGTCGACACAAACGCTGCAGCCCCAGTGAGTGCAATAACTTTTATTATTATATATACTATCTTTTTTGTTTCACATTTGACAGGAAAAACAAACTTGTATTGACGCGTGCCTCCAAGTGGGCTTTAACATTTAGATCCTTCAATTACACAGAATCCAGTTGGCTCACAAGAGTAATAATTACATTTTGATTCTGTTATACTTTGTTTATTATGCCATGCAATTTGCATTTGAGTGAATTCTTTTAATACCTGTATTCTTCAGACACCTGCTGTGGCCTCTCAGTCGTCCTCCCCGTTAGAGAAATCAGAGGAGGTTTTAGTTTCCGGGCTTGCAGAGGAGGACAAGCCTTCAGAGCAGCAGAAACCGGCAACAAAGACCCGTGAGCCGCTGCCGTCAGCGCCCTCGCCAGAGATCGGCAGAAGTAAAAAGAAACCTGTCGGAGGAGTCAGTCTTTTTGGAGGCATCAACATTCTTGCCAACAAGCAGACAAAGAGCCCTTTGGACGACGTTGACAATGACGACAGTTTCCTCTCTGACGACAGCACACTACCAAATGACAAGGAGGAGGAGAAAAAGGAAGAGAAAGTCAAAATAAACACTGTTAGTCTATTTGATGATGAGGAGGAAGATGAATCGGAATGGAATGAGCCGATAGTCACACCTAGTAAACCCACAGCAAGCGACACACTAAAGGTTTGTAGTGTGGACACCTAAGAATAGTGTGAACGCATGATTTCGTCATCTCCTCTGCAGTCAAGGTAT
Organism: Cottoperca gobio; assembly: GCF_900634415.1. Taxonomy (NCBI): domain Eukaryota; kingdom Metazoa; phylum Chordata; class Actinopteri; order Perciformes; family Bovichtidae; genus Cottoperca; species Cottoperca gobio. The sequence goes on from NC_041369.1 coordinate 13,843,340, forward strand.
TAAAATGTGTCTGTAAAACATTTTTACAGCCTACAGAGGAGCGACCACAAGCAAAGAGCACAGGGGTGTTTCAGGATGAGGAGCTGCTCTTCAGTCAGACGCAGCAGAAGGACAACGACCCGGATGTTGACCTCTTTGCCACTTCAGGGAAAGCTGCGGTCAGTATATTAAACATTCTTATCCGTTTCTTGGTCTGTTTCTTTTCTTTCTGCAAGTTTACTCGACTGCATACTGTGTCTAAATGCAGATGTCTTTGACGGTAAGGTAAGATACATAACTATGTCTACTTTTTAGAGCTCCAAGCTCAGCTCAGTGAAGCCAGCAGCACAAAGTCTGTTTGCAGATGAGGATGAGGATGACCTCTTCAGCTCTATCAAGCAAAAAGCTCCTTCTCCGGTAGCACCATGTTTATTTTCTTGTGATTTTATAATTATGCTGGTGTTTTTTTTTACGATGCAGGAATGTGCAGCATGTTACGTTTGAAAAATAAACATCTTTGTAAATAGTAATTGAACTGAACCACTTCATCAGCGGGAGAGCTTTCATCTCTCTCTTGGTTTTCCTCTTTTATTTGAATTTTCAGGCAGTAGCAGAGAAGCCCAGTAAACCTAATGACAGAGCACCACTAGCAAGTCCAGAATCTGTATCAGAGATTCAGGTGAGTCTACTTTTAACTCCAATAATATCATGGACTGTTTTTGTTTCTTTGAGCCATAAAAACACATACCTGTCTGTCCATGCAGTTTTGATTTTAGGGTTCATTTTTGCTTGTAGTGGTGTTTCTAGATGAACACAAGTAATGTCTCCGTTGGATTAAATCCTGAACCTGCTGTAATCTGACCACACAGAAACCTGCACCACGCCCTGTAAAACCTAAAGATTCCTCATCAAGGATTGGGAAACTTCAAGTAATATCTTTGTTTTGTTTTTTTTTTAATCAAAAGTCTTCATTCCTGACATTTCACTCTGATTCCTCTTGAGGAAATACTTTTCTATTCCCTCTCGCACATTTTCTCTTTTGAGGTGTCTTCTGTCTGGACTTTTTCATATTCCAACTTAAAAGCTTGGCTACGATACAGCAGCATGACTACCAAAATGAAGAAGATTATCTATTTTCATTTCATTTAGCTAAACTGGAAGAATTCGCTGGCTCTTTCTTTCAGTTTCACAACATGTTATTGCATCTTGCTCTTTCCTCATTTCCTTCCACAGTCCTGTTTTTTAAAATCCTTTTCATGTTTAAAGGAAGTCTGTTGAAATAGTCTTTGCTCAGTGTTTAGTGTCCATGGTGTCGTTTTATTGATAATTATTGTATTGCGTCGGATCTCCTCATATTCAGGCCAATCTGATGATCAACCCTGCTGCGTTGCTCCCTGGTGCTGTCCCCAGTATGCCAGGGGCCATTAGTTCCTCCTCTGGGGTGTCCAGCCTGAGCCCCAGCCCTGCCACAACTCCTGTAGGAGCCCAGACGGACCGTGATGGAGGAGTGAGCTTCGACACCCCAGTCCAGGTTGCAACACTACAGAGCGCACACAAGGTGGGTTTTTGATCCCTGGAGTATTATATCTGTTATCTGTTATCTATCTAAGTCTTTAATACATCGTTTCCACTACATGGTTAGACTCGACTCAACTCACTTTTCTTACCGGGTCCTTAAGCAAACAGTGGAACGTCAGCACTTGTCAATTGTACCAAGTATCAATTGTGCAGGATATCTTGTGATGCACTGGTGACTATTCTCTCTGTCCAATCAGTGGTCTGCAGTGTTTTAACTCCACCTTATGTGTCTACTCAGCTCGCTTGGAACCTCGAAAGAGGTGGGACTAAAAAAATGAGTACTATCCATGACTTTAGCTAATGGGAACCAAAAAAGAGCGAGTAGAGTGTGTAGAGCTGTACCTTACCATGCAGTGGAAGTGTGACATTAATTGCTTTATGTTGCTTGGATTTCTAATGTAATGTTGTGAGTGCAAATCTTCTGTCATGCAGAACCGTGCCAAAGGTTCTTTACAACGGAGACCCCAGTCCAGAGTAGGGAGGCAGCTAGCAGCCCAACGATCTTCAACGGATAAAGAAGAAGAGGCGGTGGGTGGAGATGTTCCTCGACTGAACCCCATTCTGTCGGGTTTAGCCTTACCTCCACCAGACAAGTCCAGCCAGACGAGAGCAAGTCCAACACTACCTAACTCAGCTGCGTCCGCAGCCTTGCCTGCCCCCTCACCTGCTCTGTCATCTGTCTCTGAAATCTCCAGACCCTCTGTACTGACACTGCCAGTGTCCGCAAACGCTGCACAGAAAGACTCCAGTAAAGACAGCAGCAGTAGCAAGGTGCTGCCGTTTTCTGATGAGGAGGACCTGTTTGGCTCTGACAATCTGTTTGGGGCCACTTCAGTCACTAACACACCGTCCACCAGACAAACTACCAAGACTACACAACCTCAGGCCACTAGTAGTAGTAGTAGTAGTAGTAGTAGTAGTAGTAGTAGTAGTAGTAGTAGTAGTGGGGTGAAGACAGACACAACCACTCCTCCATCTATTTTTGATGCCAACACTGATGACCTTTTCCAAAAGATGAAACCAAGGTCAACTACTAAGAAAGCCAAGGCCTTGTCCTATTTGGAAGAGGATGACGATGATGAGGACATCTTTGGAGTGAGCAACCGCTCTACTCCCACATCCACAAGTAGTAAAGAAATCAAGAATGGCAGTAGTTTTTCAAAGCAGGACATCTTCCAGGTACCTTTTTTATTGTACATTAATGGTGTCAAGGTTTTCTTTGTCATCATAGGAATGTGTTTTAATTTCTTTCCTTATCGGCTGAATTTCTATGTTCTCAGGATGAAGTAGCCACAGTGCATGAAGTTCACAAGAAGCACAAAGAGAAGACCCTTGATGCCAGGTTGTTCGATGACAACATAGACATTTTTGCTGACCTGACGGACACTTTCAAACCAAAACAGAAGTCCAAGACAAAGGGAGAGACCAAGTCCATATTTGATGATGACATGGGTAAGAAATAATAGAACGGATCGAGGCATTTATGTTTTTTAATGCACGCTTTTAATAGTGTCTGTTCTGTGGTCTACCTTTCATATTTTTTCCATCTCTCGTTTCTTTAAAGATGACATTTTCTCACCAAGCCCAGCGAAACCAGTCACGAAGGCTCCCCATAAATCAAAGAAAACACCACCGTCTCAGGAGACCAGTACAGCAGCGGATTCAAGCAACATATTTGATGATCCACTTAATGCTCTCGGTGGGAACTGAACTGTTGTTTCTGAGTAGCCAGATTTGTACAATTGTGGATTCATTCTTTTGTCATTTGGATCGCTGAAAGATTGGAGATCGGATACACTGTTGATAGAGTATTTATTCATATGAATTCATATAAATACTGGGGCTTATTTTTGGCAGATAAAGACTCAATTGAAAATTATTCCAGTCAACTTCTGACGGAACTTCCAAAAACATCTCGGTATCAGATATTATGTAACAGTTATTATATACTGTTAATCTTTATTATATATAATAGCACTTTATAAGCATACCATATGCTTAGCCTCAAAGCCTGCAGAAATTAACAGTAAATTGTTTTTGTTTGTTTTGAAGGTGTTTATCTTTTTTGGCTTTTCCATGTTGAAATGCCATGTCTTTAAGTTTGTGCCATATCGTGGTTATGAGAAATCAGTGTGTTTACTTACTGTCTTAGGCCTTTTGACAATGTTTTTATTAATAAGAAATTCATCCATTTCTTAACTTTGGCTGTGATGGAAAAAGTTAATTCATTTTTAATAACTAAAAAGAAACATATTTTATGCAATCTGAAATGAGTGTGATTAATTCCAAGTCACTTGTTTTCATGTTCATGTCCATCTAGACTCGGTTATTAATCAGTGTCTGATATAAGCAGGGAACCCATTCAGAAGAACTCTAGTTTTGTGATTATCAAAACCCTTTCTGTTTCATTTTTGGATGATTTAGCTTTTTGTGTATTTACTGAGGTCAGTATTATTAAAGGAAGAATTGAAGCTCTACCTTTTTAGCATTTAAAGAGAAACCCATCTGGCTGCAAGAAGTTCTATAACCTTCTCCACAGTAAGTAGCAAGTAAAAGCTTCATAGAAATTCGTAGGATCATAGAGTGAAGTTGGTGTATCTGTTTGTGCCTTGACAATGGCATTAAAAGCCTTTTTGCTGGTATGGTGCTACACATTAGCACTCATTTGGACGATATGTAATTGTATTAACATATTTGTACGGTAAACATTTCGACTTCATGTGAACATATTACAAACTGTTCAACTTTTGTTTTGAGAGATGTTTTTTTAATGGGGTATTTTGAGTGTTTAAACATTCAGTCATTATTTCTTCAAAAGATGAAGAAGAAAAACAATTACTGGCAGCCCTAAAGTTTCACACAACTGATTTGTATTTGTTACCAAAGATGTAACCAAACATTTGATGTTTTTGAAGCATGTGATAATGTCAGATGACCGTTGTGGGGAGAAGTACGTGTTTTCTGATAAGTGGGTCCCAACTCGGGAGGATGTGAAAGTGACTGCCTGACCAACGGTTGTTGTTGTTCCGCCCACCTCACCATCCGTGGCGCCAATTGGTTCCTTTGTCTGTCAATCAAACTAAGTCACAAAGGTGTTGTTCAGCCGCCTTTGACAGGTATGATGACAACAAGGGGTCCACGGCGACCGACAACGGTCGTTAGTGTATTTTGTTTCAATGGTAGTTTTTAGGGTTATACGTAATGAAATGCCGTTTAGATTTGAACGCAACATTACCCAGCTACACCGGACTGCAAAGGACTGAATCCCGTGGATGTAGCCTAGCAGTCTGCTAGCAAACCACTGAGAAAGGTAGCCATTGTTTCACTTGTTGGCTAACATGGCAACGAAAGCTAACGTTAGCAGCGATGGCTAGACGGGCGTCACTACCGTGTTATTGCAGAAGATAACGGTAAGCAGGTTTTAAATAATACAATACTAACGTTAATCAAGGTTTTAAAAGGCATTGTGAAAAATGCGAGGTATAAATACTGCGAGTGGGATCTTTATTTGCTAACGTTAGCCGTTGAAATTGTATTGAGGCGACTTCCAACTCCATTCATCTCCGTTGTCAGGCAGCTAGTTGTTTACGTTAACCTAGTTTATCTCTTTTCGCCGACCTTCTACTATGGTAGTGCGGTCAGCCACCGTTGTACACAAGGTTAAATGGAGCCAGAGGCAATTTTCATAAAGTCATAGCGTCGCCTGTAATATGAAAACCTAATGTTTTTCTTCAGAGAATGGCCTGTTAATGACAACACTAGGCCTCGTATGTTAACATAGAGCCAACAATCAGAGTTCATCTTCAGTTTTGTACATCTCATTGTGGACATGAGTCGTTACTTAAGGCTACTGAGCCCAGATCTCAATTTAAAGGGTCGGTGTGTGTGTATATATGTTCTCTGGGCAGCAGATTGTGGACAACTGTACTCTAAAACACAAAGGGACAAGATCATATATAATATTCATACATTATTCTCATCAGTCCCATAACAGAACATGTATAATGGTAAGGAGAAAAACGTATGTATTATTTTTTTCCTGCTTTTAAGTGATAGAAGCCTTTGGGCATGTACACATAAACCAACGTGTCATGGTTAAAGTTAGGCTATATGACCTAAAAAAAATGTTCAGGTGTTGAATTCTTCTTGTCTTCTTTTATTCAGAATAATAAATGCATGATTGGACTAATCTGCCTCTCACGCAGATTCAATTTTGTAAGATGTTGGTGAGTCAAGTGACACAAGAGGTGATCTGTCAAAGGCTGCGGTCAGGCACAGGACACTTCATACCACTGAGGGCTTATGTAACACACCTGATCCTCTTGAATTTTGGCCAGGGCCTTAAATGCTGCACTGAATCTTTTATGAGAGGGTTGCACATGTCTGCTGCCACTGATGCATGCCTTTGTGCTAAAATAATTGAGCGTAGAACATCACAAATGAATTGTCTACGTGAAAAATGCACATACATTATATTTAAGACACTCAATTGCAGGTGCAGGGATTGGTTAAACTAATGAAACCTTCTAAAAGTTATGATAATCATGCAGTGCTTTTGTTTCTTCTCACAGTTGTTGTCATCCGTCATGTGTGACGGTTGTGAGGCTAGTGAGCAGTGCCTGTCCCTCTCTCCCTCATCCTGGGCCAGCCCTCTCATTTAACCATACCCCCGAAGTCTCTCTCCCAACTTGCCAAGATGACCGACAGGAAGGAGCCACCTTTCTTTAATGACGACAGTGTGGGAGCTTTTCACTATAAGCTCCCTTTCTATGACACTATGGAGCTCTTCATAGAGACCCTGACAGGAACCTGTTTTGAGCTGCATGTGTTGCCTTTTGAGGCTGTCATTTCAGTCAAGGCAAAGATCCAGAGGCTGGAAGGTAAAAAGCACACAAATGTGTATTTTGCATGTTTTTTGTCTGCTATTATAAGGAATATTGACGATCCTTTATGAGTCAGGATATTGCACTGATTGAGCCAGCAAACTGTATACATTTTTTAATAGACTTGGAAGATGAGAAGTCATTTGTTTGGCCATTGTGTATAATATATTCAGTCTCCCGAGCTGTGCTGCTCTATGGAGTCAGTGCTGTGCTTGTATTTTCTTCTCAAAAGTGTTTTGTAGTTTTTGCTGTTTATTTGGGTCAGAGCTGCCCACCTCGCTAAATTTTAATTAGAGTGTGTGTGTGTGTGGGTGTGGGTGTGTGGGGAAGGGGTTACACTCAAAGTTTAGAACGCTTAGACTTATTGTCACTATACACCTTGATCAGTGTTGAGTAGGGCTGTCAGTTTCTATTTTAAATTTAAACTATTGTCCATTGGTAAAAATGTAATATTCAATCTATAATGATTTGTCCTAATGTAAAATTAATTGAATAAGCACCACAGGCCACCCCTTTTGTCTCCCGCAGTGGGTGCAGTGCAGTGGGTGCAGTGCAGTGGGTCCAACATGTACTGTAACTCTGACCCATGGCATGCATTGCTATTATTCTCCTTGTTCATACAAAATGGAGGAAACCAGTGAGCCGTGCTGAATCACAACTCCAAACTGTCTTAGAAAACACACACAATTGGGGGGAAAAGGTCAGACTGTGCTGACTTTGTAAAATGCAACTGCCTTATACTATTACGACAACAAATCAGTGGACTCACCTGTTGGCTCGTCTCTCGGGCCGGGCGGCACACTCGCCATGAATGAACACAACTAGGTCCGTTTTATGGCGTAGTTTAGGATTAGGCTACATGGGTTGTGTTGGAATTCATCTGAATGATTTATCTGTTAGTTTCTCATTTATTTTGACTTTGGCTGTCCCACTAAGGTTTTTTTTTTTTTATGTAGATCAAGATGACCTTTCGTATCTACATTCTTTGCTGCTTATTTCAATTCTGGTCAGAAAGGCCTCTCTGTGCTCTGTGTGTGAGGAGGTGTCTCAGCCCAGCCAAGTGTGTTTGTGGTGGAGAAAACCACTCTGCTATGAAAGGACCACTGCTCACTCACTAACACTGGCTCACCTCCAGCACCGGGTCAATGAGTATACTCATTGTGGGCACAGAGAGCTTCCTGACTACGCATACACTCTATCTTATGTCAAGGAGTAGCTCTAGAGAGCGTTTGTATTCATTAGGCTGTCAGCCCTCAACTGGAGCTTATTCTTTTTGAGTCTCATTTAAAATAAAATGTAGACATATTGTGGGCTCATTCATTTTAAAGTTGTAGCTGGTGACTTAACACTGTAGCAAGTTTTTATTATTATTATACTTTTTCTTAAATGTGCGAATGCATCTGTTCTGTGATGTTCCCTTTTTAAGCAATTACATAGTTCTGTCTTTAGGGGGCAGCCATGAATCATCTTTAGTGGTGTATGGGTGCTTCTATTGGCAGCATTCCCACTGTGCTTGTCTGTCAGATTAGTAAATTTAGGTTATGAAATATATACAGGTCCTTATCAACTTTGCTTGTTTTCTCTCCTTCCCTCTCTCTAACTGTCTGTAAAGGTATCCCTGTTGCCCAGCAACACCTTATCTGGAATAATCTGGAGCTGGACGATGAACATTGTCTACACGACTACGGGTAAATCCATTCCTGCCGACCCTTACTGTCCTTCAGAGCATTGACACCGAGGCAAAATGGCACAGACAACAAGGCTTGTTGGACCAATTACTAGCAATATGTTTGAAAAAACTGTACATTTAGTCATTTACATGCACTTTAAAAGCCTTCCAGCTGTGGTGGTGACTCATTCTTATTTTAGTTCAACGTTGTAAATGAGCCAGAGAGCTGATGAGACAAGTGACATACTGGTCATGTTGAGAGCACTTGCCCCTCTGCTTTTGTCAGTATATGAGATGCAGACCTCACCCTCCAGTACTCTGCTGGCTGCAGATGGTGGTATTGTTATGAATGCTTGTCAGTTAATTTTCCACATGAACAGCCTCTGGTGAGATCTTGCTCGGCTCGCCCATCATGCTGCAGCTTGCTTTTGAAGTTTTAGAAGCAGAGGGGTAAAGTAGACCATAAGACATCTGCTCATCAGAAACAAATATTCCCGTGGGATTCCCAGTCGTCCGCTCAAGTTCATCTCCCATTGACTCCGAAGTAAAGAATTTTACCCTAAACGTAAATATGTCGCCTGGTGTTATTTCCCTCTCTCCCATTACAGTTAAACATACCGGGGAATTGGTTACAATACTCTTCACTTACTCTGCTGTATTGATCATCAGTCTGTTTGTGCTTGCAGCATTGCAGAGGGCTGCACTTTGAAACTGGTCTTAGCTATGAGGGGAGGCCCAATTAATACCAGGAGAGGTAAGGAATAGATCAAAGAACTGTACGTTCACATGTCATCTGGACATCTGTACTTTTGTATACTCAAATATTTTTATTATGAAGTAAATTCCCCAACACTTTAGGGAATTTAAACCACAGAACCCCCTCTGTTCTTTTGTCAGTAACTATGGAGGATCCCATCAAAGAGGTGACGGAGCTGATGGAGAACACAAAGGAGGAGGGTTGGGAGAAAAGCCTGGCCAGCAAGCAGGTTACGTTTGTGGTCTATCGTGAAAACGACCAGCTAAACTTCTTCCGAGTGGTCGATAGGGGTGATGGCACCCTGACTCCTGTGTCTGAATCTCTGAGGTCGGGATTTTGTCATAATTTTCTTGTTGTTTTTTAATAATTATTATATCATCATATTATTATCTGTCCAAATACTGCAACTTTGCAAATAAAAGGATTTGCTCTCGTGCTCATCGTTAACCTACAGTAACATTAGAAATGTAAAAGTGACTATTGCATTAGGTTCTGAGTATTAAGAATGGTGCAAGGAAAAAAGAGGCATCCCGTGACGAACAAACAGGATAAATGAGTATAATTATCTAATTATACAGCCAGTGTGGAGTTGAGTACTTAACATTGCTTATTCAGTGGTAGTTGTGGCAGTAATTCAGTGAGCAGGGCCACTGAAAAGACTGCTGACAGCTTTGTTAGATTGCTAATGAGAAGAGTGTTTTTGCCTTTGATATTTTCCAGTGGTGGCTCGGTGTACAATATGTGTGCAGAGGAGGAGGAGGATGGAGAGAGTTCTGCAGCTGTACTGCAAAGCCTTGAGAACTCCATCACTATGAACAAAATGAAGCTACTCAAAGCCAAGATGGAGGACATGAACCTCAACAAGAAGGTTGGAAGCTACTGGGATCACAGTAACTTATAGTATTTGTACTGCTTATCATATAGTGCAAACGAGGCCTTCAAACAATATTCATTTTCACACCATTTTAAATGTAGACATGCTATGAAAAACAGGCATTGTCCCCTTTCTGTGAAAGCTGTGTTTTTTTTTCATGGCTGTATATTTTACAAATAACAAAATGAAGCTAAATTATGTCCGATCATAACATAGAATCCTGCTTGTCATAATCATAAACTAAAAATGGTAGCCTGCAACCATTTTGCATAATGCAGATGTACTGCGCCAAACACTAATTTGCATGTTTTTGTAAGAGGGCAGAGCAGATTAAACTGTACTGGCTCTTTAAAGATTGTTTATGCTTATAATTAATTTACAAGCAAGTAATGAAATAAGCACTATGATTTTATAATTTTACCGAATGGGGAAAAATATTTAAAATGTACAGTACATTTGAGAGGATGCTGACTCTGTGTCTCTGTCCTCCAGCCCAAGAAGTTGGCAAAGATTAAACCACGGCCCCCTGTCAGCCCACATCCCTGCGGTGGCTCTCATGGACTTTCCAGCTCACGAAACCATCATCGCCTCTTTCGTTCGCACCCCCAGATGAACCAGCCTTGGCAGTCAAATGCGCAACTACCTCCTATCGCAGATAATGAATCCATAGACTCCTTCCCGCCCTCTGCTGCTGCCCACTTTTCTATCCCTAGACGGCCACCTCCCCCTTTCTCCTCGCCTTCTTGTTATATGCTTCAGGAGGAGGAGACATGGGAGACATGCCCACAATTTGCAAAGATCCGCCCCCCTCCAAAAGTGTCCCGGTTGGACATTGGGAGCACCAGATTAATGAGGGACTGTGTGTACCCTCAGCTCCCTCCGCTGTGTATCAGGGGGCCACCTGAAGCCACCTTTGACTCAGCTGAGCCTGCAGGGGAGGCAGTCAGGCTAAGCCTGTTAGAGGAAGCTGCCGGGCTGGTGTTGCCAGCACAACCTGGAGCTCCCTTTGGGGAACTGTTTGACCCTCTGAGTCTGGATGTGTCCACCCAGCCTGAGGGAGGTCGTCGGTCCCTCGAGGTTGACGCACAGCACCAGTTTCCGCTCTCCCCCTCCCCACTCAGTACCTGGACACTTGGGACAAGTGATACGTTCACCAGCAGGAGTGATAGAACGCAGCTCGGTACACCATTTCATATCAGCCCCCCCTCTCCATTGCCCGTGTACACCTCGCCATCCATTTCTACCAGACCGCTGCCCCAGGCTTTTGATTCCACTTTCTCCTGTTTACATCCCAACCTTCAAGCACAATCCTCAGCACAAGTGAAGCCAGGCTGCACCTCCCCTCACCCCTCCACCACCTTGTCAACTCATCCACCACGCCTTCGTGGTGTTAAAGTGGAGTCACCTGGCAAGAGGCCAGAGCTTATCTCCAAGAGGGAAGCAAGAGGCATCACTAAGATGGCCAACCAAGCCTGTAAGGAGCCACTGGGGTCCCTGAACAACTCTGAACTCTTGGCTTCTCTCTCCACAAGGGCTCCAGACTGCAGCAATAGCAGGGGCGGCCTTGAAGAGCGTCTGGGACTGGCACTGGCCTTGCCCCCTGCCACTGCCTTAGGACCAGGCAGCCTTGGCTCCAGGCTGCCACCCATACCAACTAACAGGCTCCTTCAGGATGATCTTATCAGACAAATGTCACCGTTGCACCGAGCAGCAGCCTCTTACATGGTGAGTAAAGAGAGGTGTCAGTGTTTGCTGCTCAGATTGGATTTGTGGAATAGTTTTTAAATCCTTAATTTGTGTATTATTCTTTGGAAAATGTCAGTGTTTTTTTTTTAAGTTTTCAAACAATGTGTTCTGTAAATGTGTGTAACAGTGACGGCCAGAACTTAGTCTGTGCTCACCCCAACCCACAAAGGGAGCAGATGCTTAAAAGTAAAGTAGGAGCGGGTGATGGGAAATTCGTTTTTGCAATAATTGTCACAGCAATGTCTTGATATGACAGTCACTGAATTGTTAAATCAGGTTCATCAGTGATTCAGATTGCTTTGTTATTTATTAGTAGATCAAAAGTGGCATACGTTATACTGTCACGCTGTGGCACATTTCACTAAGATCCAACTGATCAGTCAGTTAGAGACGAGAATTGTACACAAAGTATACACCTCACTTTTTAATGTATGGTTCGTTCCTAGTGATACGGTTCATACTTTTTATTAATTCGCCAGTAATAGTAAGTTATTTTCCAGCACAACGTTGAGTAACATTTTTGATTCTTCTCAAGAAATTGCACTGCAATTTATTTTATTGATTTGCTCTAAAAATATTTCATGTTGCTGTTGTTTTCTCAGGCCACCAACACTCTTGCATCAGCTGGGGGAGTCATGACTTCATTTGGGAGAATAGGTAAGGGAGACACACAGACACGTTGTGTTATTTATAAGTACTATCTTAAAGAAAGTGTTGCGTTGTGGTGGTGGGATTGCACATTTGAGTTGTACCAGAGTATATTGTAGCCTAACTGTCGTGAACGAAGATGCAGTGCTTGAGATGTGCAGTCACATATAAAGAGGCACATAGAGAGGATGTTATATGAAAGGCTTCAGCGCATGTTGTGTGAGCGCTACAACAAAGCACCGCAAGGTTTTTAAATATTCATTATTGCTTCAACTGCAGAAGCAGCACAAACATTAGAATGCACCAGGTCTACACACAAACACACTCACTTATGACGACCACTGATACGCTTAGACTGTTCACAGAAAAATAGGGATAAAGATATTTTAGTGGAGTGAGTCAAAGTACTCGTATTTTCCTCTATTACTGAACATTTGTTCAGTCTTTTCGACAGGCTGAGAATATTTGTAATGGTGGCCAAGGAATGGACTGCAAACCGCATTCAATAACCCAACAACTCTACATGGACGACTTTTACCACAGCAGAGCTGTGTGAAACAAATAATATCTACAGAAATTATTTTGGTATTTGAGTGGGCTTCAAAAATAAATTGCATCTATCAGAGACACTAAGTATGTTGACCATGAGTCATTCAAACAAAAAAAAGATACATTTATATTTTAGATTAATTACAGCTTCTGGTTCTTTTTGGGGGTTTCCTTTACCAGCTTTACACACCTGCACTTTAGTGTAGATGACCACAAGCATCGTCACATGATATGTTAATTCTTGGATGTGAACTATATCTTCAGTGGGTTTGAGTCTTGACTCTGAAGAGGCCATTCAAAGCCTGTCTGATTTAAATCCACTGTTATTGTCCTCACTTTGTTTTTGTGGTTGTTGTGCTGAGAAGTGAGTCATCCACCCACTGTGAGGTTGCGTGTGCTCGAGACAATTTATTTCCCCTCAATCAGGACATATTCCACTTTAATCTGATAAGAAACATATTCATAATGATGATGCATGTAATCTACCTCCATGCTTTACTGCAGAGATGTGGTGGCCAGTTGTAAGCAGTGGATATAGTAGCATTTGTCATAGTAGATTCACTTATGTCCCAACAGTGCTGCTGTGTACACATCAGATCCTCCGTATTAAATGAGTCGGATTGGGAGCAAATACAATTTAAATGGGACGCCTTGATTAAATCTAATTAAATTCAAGTTAGATCTACTAAACAAGAGAATGTGGGAAATGTGTTTTTGGGTCTGAACATATTTGAACCCACTGTATATATGTCTGTATGGCAGCAGATTAAAGTGCACAAAACAAATAAAAATCCAATCCCACGCCTAGCTGCTTGACAGCGAGCTTCTTGTACCTTCATCACAGAGCTGTCAGTTTTATCTGTATGTTCCCGTATCCCCACGGCTCACAAACCCCGCTGCATGCTCCATGCTTCCACAGACACGATTATCACAGGTACAAGCTGACATGAACTGGTGTTCTCTGACTCGGGCAACAAACTGTTTGTTTTCTGACATATTTTCAAAAATTGCGACAGGGTAATTGTTTATATGGCAAATCCTGAAAATGTCCTGAAACCCCATTCAAACAATTATCGGCACCAGTTTCAAGAATAGCGGTGTCACATATTTAGTGCTTTTTACATCTAGTTGACTAATTGACTACATTTGATCATAAACCAAGCTTGAAATCAATTGTTAGAACTAACAAGGAAACCTTCGATAAAAAAAAGATGCACATATGACAGTGGGAACACTGTTTTTAAGGGATTCTTTTCTGACAGTTTTCTCCCGGTGGGTATCAGGTGACAGACATAGCAGACATAATGCTGCATGATATGAAAGCACTCTCTTTGTGCTCAGTTCAATGGCAAGACGATAGAAACTTAGACAAAACACGGTAAAATGGTGAAGAGTGACAGCTTCTTAGAAATGTGCAGTGAGACTTAAAAGCGCATTGCATTTCTGGCCACACTCCCGTGTGTGGTTTCACAGCAGGTGTTTCGCCTTTTTGACAGTTTGTGAAAATGGCTGCTTTTGACATCATTGCTGGGGTTTGGTAAGATGTACAGCATGCCTGAAAGTTCTGAATAGAGAGAAGTGCCATTTTCCTCCCATAGGTGATTCTGTGTTGAACATTTGATGGCTTCGTGATTACTGTGATTAATCTATCTTAAAGCAAATTAGAAGACTGTGAAATGAAGGCAAGCACAAATTAAAAGCAAAGGTTGTAAAATGTTCCTAAAAATCTCCAGTTATGCTGTGTGCAGACATCAAGGACACTTGAAATGGTATCATTTATAGAAAAGAGCCGATATAGTAAATAATGAAAATGTTTCCTCTATTCTCAGGCACTCCAACATACCACCTACCTCCAGTCAAGGCTCCCACAGGCAGCAAGAAGAAGAGCTCAAAGCATTGCTTCCTCTGTGGCAGGAAGACTGGCCTGGCCACCAGCTATGAGTGCAGGTAAAAGTGCTTCCAGCATTTTCCCCCGAACTCACTCACCCACTTGCTGCCAGACTCTAAATCAGATCTCTATCCCCCTATTTGTCATTCTTGTCCTCGAAGCAGCCGTTTGAGCAGAAAATGGTCTTTTCCTAGTTCAACATCTTGTCTCTCAGCCATCTCTCCAGTAAAAATACGTCTCTGTTATTATCTTTATCGAAGTTTCTCCCCACGACACCAAACTGGATCACTTCTCTCTCTCGGGCCTTGTCCGGGGTGTACACCCTGAATCTGATGCAACAGTGTGTAACGTAGAGCACCCAACTAAGTTACAGATAGTAAGTCGTAGAAATAGTGCTGCTCTTTTTACCAATGGACTGATGCAAATAGAGAGATTAAAGCACATAAAGGACGCTTTCAGCTAAGCTATACAGGAGTTAGAATAAGGAGGGAGTAATGTGACTCTCGCAGAATAGCCTGATGACTGAGCGGATGATGTTGCTGAAAACTGAATGTTTTTATTTGCTGACTTTGAGGTGTACTATAAATGTATACAATATTGTTTCTAGATGTTTGCACGAATACCAAAATAGCTGTTTTATTTTAATCTTTCAGGTGTGGTCACAACTTCTGTGCTACCCACCGCTACGCAGAGACGCACGACTGCACTTACGACTACAAGAGTGCCGGACGCAGATTTCTGCAAGAGACCAACCCTCTCATCAGTGCTCCCAAGCTGCCGAAGATCTAGACCCTACAACACTCTCATGGGGGGGAAAGACCTGTACAACTACAGGTTAAAGTGACTGAGTGGAAGAGATTCTGCAAAGTCATTTCTAGCAACAACAAAAAAAGAAGTAAAAAGGAACTTATTCACCACTGTGTGCTTTTTTTATCAGCCAAGTTTGCTTCAAATTCAAATAAAAATATTCTGTAAAGCCAAGTGTGAACAAACAAGAGTAGACTGAAATGGCTAAGAACTAATTATCACTTCTTGACAATGTGAAGATGTTTATCCTTTTTATCTGTTTCCTTGTTCTTTTTCCATTGCGTAAAAACAAAACAACAAAAAAACTGTGCTTGTATGTAGGTAGTTTCTGCTAAATATATCTGCTGCACGTTCAGACATATCTACTTTTAGTTTTGTCAAACCTTTTTAATTAAGAGAAAAAAAACGATAGGACCGCTGATGACTTTTCATTCGACAAGTCTTTGACAGATGCACTTTAGTACTATCATATTTATACATTTTACTTTCCTTATTGTGGGGGGGAAGGACACTTAAATTTCCGTGTTTGTCTTATGAAGTGTTTGTTGTCAGATTTTTATATTCTTCACCTCTAAATGTCTTTCTTACACGGGCACATACATACCGACATCACTAATGAAATCTTTTTTTTAAAAGAACAGTACACCCACTTACTGATGAAATACTCAATATTTATTAATAAATAGTACTTATTTAAATTCAAGGTTGGTTTTTGAAATAGCAAGTATGCAATGTGTGTAGGTGTGAATGTCAGTTGTAATTTGTAATCCTATCAAGTAAACTATTAGGATGGGGGAGGGGGGGTGGGGATGCTTATGGTATTTATGATGTGTCTACATGTAAGGTGTTTGCCATAAAAAATCTTTTGTAAGTCTTTTTTATTGCTGAGCTGTTGCAAAAACTTTAAATGCTGTTATAGTATCTACGGGGGTTTGATCTAATAAAGTTTCTTTCCATACATACGGTACATCACTGACTCGTCTGTAAGTGTTTTGATCCAACGCCTATCTTTTTATCTTTGACTCATTATTTACACGTACAGGTATTTCTTGCTGTTTCAGTTCCTTATTATTTGCACATTGACACCTTCCCTGCTGCTCTTCCTCAATAGTTCTCATATTGCTGTGACGTAGATGAGAAACTATTTGTGTTTGTTATCATTGACTATTTCTTGTCACATTAAATTCCTTGTTTTCCTGACGCAGACCCTTGGCTAGTTCCTAAGCAACAAGCTGAAACTATTTTTGAACCTGTTTATTTATTAGACCCCCCAACCCCCTCAGTCTGCGATTACTAACCAAAGTTAGGACGAATATAGTTGAGACCAACGTCTTGTTGAGAGTTAGTGTTGTGTCACCATCAAGATAAACTTGTGATCTTACTGGGCTATCTGCTCATGTCTGTTCCTCTGCAGGGTGTGTGTTAGAACTGCCACAACAAGTCTAAAAAAACATCTTGTTCATACATTCACACGGAAACAACTTCACACGTTCAAATTTCAGCCTAGGGCAAAAACCTGTGGCCGCCAAAGAGTAGGCAGATTTTTGTAGACAGACAGAGCGAGATATAGAGCTGCTGGTTCTGACAGGACCGTCCACAGATAGATTGATCCCGCTGGGCCTTCTGCCATTGGTCGGCATATTGATCATTTTTTTCAGGGAGAGCACTTCAAACTTGTAGTTTGGTTATATGCACACGTGCAAAATACAAACTAGTCCAATGGAGTGCAGATAATGTTGCTATCAGTAAATATGAGAACACTTTGTGTAATCAAAAACATGAATGTAGGAGTCACTCAGTATACTCAGGAAGGTTCAAATGTAAAGTATAGACTCTGCTTATTATACACCTTCACTTTGGATGCTGCGCCTGTGCAACAGACAAAGCCTGACCGGAGTCAAGTGTTCATATCTTCACTTTCCTCACTGTTGCCTGGCTGTCATCCAAGATAATTGGGCTGTGCAGCACATAGCAGCCAGAAACACTGCTTCGTCTCTCCTGGCAGATAAATGCACCCGAACATGGAGAGTGGCATGTTTTAAAAAAGGAGAGAGTTAACAGGCATCTTCGGATGAATTAAAAAAAAACATCATGCTGATTTTATTTCAAACAGCAGCATGAAGTACCAATTTGAAGGATTGGTCAATACTTTGGTTTATACCTGCAAAAACTAATGACAGCCTCAGCTGAAGTGTGTTGTGCTCATTAGCAAATGTTAGCATGCTACCATGCTTAACTAGGATTGTGCACATGATAAATCCATCAGCGATTTAGCATTGTCATTGTTAGCATGTTGACGTTAGTATTTAGTTCAAAGCACAGCTGTGCCTAAATACAGCTCCACAGAGCATGACTGTGAAATGTCTTTTTGGCCACAAAATTATAGGGGCTTATTTTAGATAATATACCCAAATGTTGGATACTAATTAAGGGTTACGTAAAAATGTGTGTGCTACCGCATAGTCAATCTCGGAACTCATTTCCTATTGGTCTGATTCGCTTTGAAAGTGTTTCACCACCACTGGGTCTACTACTCAGCCTGTGAAAAGAGTTGCATAAAGAGCTTTGTCAACGCCGACAAGTGAACCAGGTATCTCAGGTTGCTCTTGGAATCAACACATTTAATTTCCAACAAAGCCTACATTATAAAAAGGGAGACCTGGAGTTTGAAAGATGTGTATGTGTGTGTGTTTACAAGTGTTGGAGGGGGCATCAAGGGAAGACATTTTAGAATATCTCGGCTTCTGCTGCACCAAGTTTGACCATTCTTTTCTAAATCTGTGCTTCATGAGTCACCTAACTTTATGAAAGTGCAGTACTAAATCACTCTTCTCTTTCATTCTTATAACATAGTGTACCTTTTGGGATGTGTTGATTTTGTCTTAGTATTTGATTTGGTTTTCTTTCAGCTGTTTCTTCCGTGGAACAGTCTTCCAACTGTTCCCGTACAGTGTGTCACATAACAAGCCAAATGCCTATTTTTCTGCTTTATGTTTCAGGGTTATTCAGCTTGCCTCTTAGTTGCAACTCTGCCAAGTTCTGCAAGTCTATATTTTCCACAGCCTGAAAAAAACCAATGTTTTCTTCCCCTTTTTCTAAACATGGCTTATAGAAGAAGAAATCCAGCTCAGCAAGGCTGCGCAGCAGACATATTCAATGCCAAAATGTGTACAGGACTTTGAAAATATAATACATTTCAGGCTAATGTTTATTGATAGTATTCCATCTATCATGGTAGCTGAACTGTGCACTGTACCTGGGAATCTTTACAGACACAGTTTGTGTGTGTTTTTGGCTCTAAAATCCATACAAACTGTATTTAGTTAAATAATCTCCAGTATACAGATTAGACTAAGATATAAAGTGCTGTAGTCAGAAACTGAAATATTTATTAACCACTAGACGGTTTCATAATTAAAAAAGAAGAAATGATGAAAACACTCTGGCATAATGAGGAACAGTGATCATAACAGGAATGTGACAAACATAAAGTAACCAGAAGTGTTACACATGTCTGCTCATTTTATTGCAAATGAAACATCAAAGTCTTTTCCCATCAAGTATGTATAGTATTTATTCTAAAAGGTATCTGTACTCAACCTTGGGTGTTGTTCTAAATAATATCCCTGTGATCAGTCATGTGTGCAAAAAGGCCCGAGGGATTAAAACACAAGACAAACCAGCCCTACCAGTCTGATAGGTTCACCCGGTAAGAAAGCAGGAAGGACACACACACACACACACACTTGGATTTGTAAAGTCCTGTAAATGTGGTGAACATGCTGTTTTAGTATTACCAAGACAGCTGTGTTTCACTTGACTGCTTCTCTGCACATTCAACACAACAAATCACATCTTAATCTTTCCATGTCCCGCAGCAAGACAGCCTGTACCCTATCTCTCTGACACAGAGACACATGCATGACAATTTGGCAGACTCACTTCTGAGGTGCCCACTTTGTCCAGACAGAGCACAGAGGCTCCGTTGTCCGACCCCAAGGACGGAGTGGCGGACTGTGCATCAGTAATAGGCTCAAACACAATGACAGGTTTCACGGAGATAGAGCCGAGGCTTTGAGTCAACAGAGGATACATTCCCTCGTTTAATAAGTGAGCCTCTCCCTCTCAACATACTGCACTTTGAGCGAGGAGCTCTTTTGGTGTAGTTACAGTACATAGTGATTCATTAGAGTCATACAATACACTGCAGGCCCCTGGATTGGAGCTGGGGTTGTTTTCTATATCGCTAATAAAAACTCTATAATGTAATTTCCATAAAATATAGCATAGGCTACTGTTATAATAACAAATGTCTAATATATATAGAGAGAGAGAATTAGCTAAGCACATAGCCTACTGGAAACAGCTAGCCTAGCTCTGTCTATCGTAACACACTTCACATAGCAGCAGCACATGTAAAGCTTATTAATTAGCATGTTATATGTTGTTTGTGTAATGCATTCAAAAATTAGTAAAAATCACAATTCGGGATTATGTGCCCAAACCCCAGTAAAAGCAAGACTTGTCATTTTTACACTTTGTTTTTTTGTATGAATTAAACAAACAAGACATAGCGTGCCAATTAGTGAGCTTTAGAGGTGCTAGTAGGTTTCATTTGTTACCTTTGCACAGAACCAGGCTAGCTGTTCCCCCCATTTACCAGTCTTTGTGCTAAGCTAAGCTAACTTGGGGCACTAGGGGGCATTGGAACAAGCTGCTTCAGGCAGACATGTAGCAACATGTGCATTCATGTTGACTCGGTTTCTGTCTCCACCTGATGAATGCAAGGACATTACTCACTCTCTATCAAGCTACACGTTGGTCTGAACTTTCTAGGGAAATATTTTGCTCATTCACCGGCTAATGCTAATGCTAATCGGCAGCAGAAAGTGTGTAGTTAGTTTGTTTATTAAAGCTCTTTTTGTGCTGAAAAAGCACCTGCTGCTGGAGATGGGGTTATTATAGTGGTGAAACTAAAGTAAAACAATGCACTTAATTCGATTATATTTACTAATGCTCTTTGGGTCAGCAACACCTTTACATTTCACATGGTCACAAGTAGGCTAATTGATATAAAATATTGATCAGTGGAGTTTTAAATATTACATTATTATTTACCAACATCCTCATTCTTACCATATGATACATCGTCTACCCCTCAGTGCGCCCGCGTGCGCCACCTGTCCTTTAAATGCATTATTTCCCTGGGAGCATTATTTTCACTCCATCTTAACTCAGAAGTCAGTGACGCACCACTACACACAGCTGCTCAGCAGGGGCTATGAAATAAACACAACGTCGTCATTCGGTGCCAAACACAGCGGTGAGTGTCTTCTTTTCTCTCTTAGTTGGAATATGGACCAACATTTTGTCCAATGCAGCAATGCGCCTGTCCACACTGAGGCTCCTCTGTCTCCGCTGCACCTCTCGCTTTATTAGATCCAACCGAAGGCGGCTGACGGTCGGTCGGTCGGACGGACGTGCGTCTGGACTGTGCTGGGATGTGAATGTGTGAGAATTTGCCTTTTTTTTTTTAATTGTCCGCTGTGGAAGCCGAGAGTCGGTCCCCGGCGACGTTCACCGTAGCCTGTTTGTGATTAAAGGTATGAACATTCATAATGTCAGCGACTGGTGCGCTCTGTAGCAAAAAATCAGCGTTTGTGACAGCTCAAATGCCTGCTGCTTTTAAACGAATGTATTGCTTGGGGTTTGTACCTTCATCATGTGTTTGTGACTCAACAGAAGACGTAATGTTAACTGTGTCCGAGCAAGCCTTTGTTAGTCCTCCCCAAGCCTTTGTAACGCTCAGTTTGCGGTGGAATAAGATGGGACAGCAGGTCATGTACATATAATGTATTGCTTTCCTACACGATTATTGTATCGGATATTTGAGCGTTTCTTTCCATCATTGCTGTAAACTTGCATTTGGCATAGTTTCCTATAAATCAGGGGTCACCACGCGACAACAGCGGGTTTGTCTGAGTTCACTGGATCAATATGGGTTAGGGTGTTAATTTTGTAATTGACATGATGGCCGACAGCAGCTTCCTTTTTGCTCACAGAGCATTTGCTACTATATTTTCACATTGACTGCAGACTTCATGTCTGGAGCGTACTGCCCGTCCGGATGTTCCCTTTATTATGAACCATAATAAAACCAAGCGAAGCGCCCATAGCTGCACTGCTCCCACAGGCTACAGCAGCCGAAGCATATCAACAGTGATTCTAGTTTTATATAATGCGCTTGACATCAACAACACTACAATTCTGCAGTTAAATGAAACTGTAAAATGTGGTTTTGACTGATAAATAGTGAGGTTTGTTTACCCTCTTCTGCCATCAGTGAACTGTTACAATGGCTCTCGCATTACATGCTGTCTCCTCATTGGCTGTAGGATCAGCTTTCCTCATTTTCTTCCACCTTACACTCCAGTCCTGCTCTGTGCTGTGATATCGGCGGTATAGTCCATGTGTGGTGTATTGCAGTTGCAACTTGTTTAAACCTTTCTAAAGCAAAGCACTCTTGTGTACTCCAAAGCTTTCTGTTCTTGTTACCACTGTGTGGATTCCTGCTGTGGTATTTCTTTTTTCAGTGGGAGGGCAAACATTTCACTCGTCTTCATTCCAAGGTAACAAGTCTTGGCGTCGTGTACTTCTTAAAATACCATCTTTATCATGATGCAACCTTGAGTGTGGTGTGCAGCTAACTGCCAGGGTACAACCAGCTGTGTCTGTGTGTGTTACATCACTGTAGCCTTTGGTTATTTCTTTGCTAATGTTGTGAAATACTGAGGGCTTGTTGCGATAAGAAGCCTCATTGTCCCGTTGGTATCTGTGGAGTGTGCGTGCATAAACTTGCAGATAACACAATGCGTATTCTCTCTGTTGTGCTGCTGTGTAACTAATCCTGCCTCCTCCTCACATGGGATTACCGCATATAGACTGGTTTCTTTTCCACACACACACTGTACGTTTCTGACACCGTTGAGTTTTCAAACAATAGCTACGGACGGTGTTTTTTTTTGTAGGCAAGCAGCCGGGAGTTCTAATCTGGGTTTCATACTTAATTTGAACAAAAGCAATGTCTTTACTTTAAAAATAAATACAATTGGGAACACTTTTAATCTACAGTATCAGAAATAAATGCAAAGCAAAAAAGAGAAGTCAGCCTTTCCATTCATGAGCGGTTTTCAACTTGTCAAAGTTTTCATGTTAAGTGCACAGATATTTTGTATTTTTAGTTGAATTATAGCAATGATATCAAATGTTCAGGGTTTGATTATTATTTTTGTTTATAGGAAACTATAACAAATAGGAAACCATATCAAGTGCTATATTCAGGTGTCCTTTTTCCAAAGGTTTGACTGCACTTCTCCGCCAAGGAGGTTATGTTTTCGGTTCAGTTGGTTTGTTTGTCTGTTTGTCAGCAGGATTACGAAAAAACCACTGCTCCGAATTTAATGAATGTTGGTGGAAGGCTGTAGCATGGACCAAGGAAGAACCCATTACATTTTGGAGCAATTTATTTTTCACTTTCGCTAACATTGCGGGATAGAGCATTGCCTTTGTTGAGGCAGAGTTTTCTAAGCGTACCTTCTAGTTTGCAGTATAAAATCCGTTCATATGACCACATCCTACACTCCACTCCTCTCCCTCAGTTTCCTCTTCCTGGCCTGGTCTTCCTTCATGACCAGCTGACTTAATGCCCTCTGACAGTGAAGGATTTAGCAGGTTTCAACAAGCTATCTCCTGTTAAGAAATTCCATCTATTTGCGAGCTGCCCGGACTGTCAACAGACTTCGAAGTTGTCAGAAAGTAAAAGCATGATTATGACGGGAAAAATAGGGCCACTGAGACTGCGTCTGTTAAGCAGCTAAAAGTGCAAGCGAATGACCCTGCAATCTTAATGGACTGTGCCATTGTGCGCTCGCAAATTAACTCGTACTTTCTGTCTTCAGAGATTCTTAGGAAAGTAATTTGAGGGTGGAAAGAAAGCAATCAGAAGTATCTGAAGTCTCCGATAGCTTTCTGCCAATTAACTGCCGTCATTGTTTGACACAATTGGTTGTAATGGTGAAATGTCCCTCCCACATTATTTTACAATATTGAACAGCGGATGTGTTTGACAGCCCCTATTGTGCTATTCTATAGAGGTTTCAATCAAATTCAATTTAACAATGGCCAAAAACATTTCCACTTGCACAAGACTTTCAGAGAAAGCCCTGGTTCACTCACAATAATCCACATCTTTATTTAGTTTGTTCCAATAGCTAATGTCCTTCCTTATCACATACAGCATGTTTCAAAGGTGCTGACATGTATTTTATTTGTATTGACTGTTTTTTTCAAGCCTAACCACGTTGTTATTGTATTGTTAAAGCTAATGGTAATGCAGCTAATGATTATT
The DNA here is from genome assembly GCF_900634415.1 of Cottoperca gobio. Taxonomy (NCBI): domain Eukaryota; kingdom Metazoa; phylum Chordata; class Actinopteri; order Perciformes; family Bovichtidae; genus Cottoperca; species Cottoperca gobio. The sequence continues at coordinate 13,867,125 of NC_041369.1, forward strand.
TCCATCATTGATTAACCTGTTAAAGTTTTCGATTGAATGTTTGGTCTATAAAAAGTCAGACAGAAATGGCCATCACAGTTCCTGACAGCCCAAAACCAAAAATATAAGTCGGTGAACAACAGAAATCTGCAAGTTTAAGAAGCTTTTACTACAGAATATTTATTATATTCATTGATTATTCATTTTGTTGTAATTTTCTTAATCTAAAAGATAAATAGATTTGTGTCATATTGTCTGAGTTAAGTAGATTAACCTTATCAACAAGAACATTTAACACCGCCCCTCCAAGTCTCTATCTCTCTAAAACACACACACACACACACACACACACACACACACACACACACACACACACACACACACTTCTTCACTTATGTTTCCTGTAGATTATCTCTGGAGGATGTGATCATGTTCTTGTTAACCACACCACTTGTGATATGCACCCTGTCCAATCAACAACAATCTTCTTTGGTCCTGATATATTTCCATTTTTAATGTCAGCCCATTTCAAAATGGCACCTGCAGATTTCTGACTCACACTGCATCTCTACGGCGACTGCTTGCCCCTGTCTCCTCGCTTTGGTGTTTAATCTGTAAAATAATATTGATTGCACTTTTCACTCAGGAAATGGATCATACATATCCTGTTCCCTTACAGTACAGTACCGTGTGCGTTATCCAGGATGTGGGTTTTCCTCAGGAAGTCGGGATAGTGTCGGTCATTATCTCTCGCAAGTTTAGCAAGTTTCACTTTTTGAATTGATCCCTGGCTGAACTCATTAAAAATTTATTAACTACATCACGTGTATGGCAGTTGCAATAATGCCACAGTACGGTACCAAGATTTCCAGTGCCTCGTACACTCTGTGCTGCCGTCCCATACTGCCTCTGTTATCTGATCCTTCTGGACTATAATCATATGAACACGTCCTCTGCTAGTCTTGTTGTATTAGTGTCTAGCTGGGGTGTAATATAATAGCATAATAAAGGTATGTTACTGTGTCGTTTCTCTTTGCCTCCTGTGCGCTAACTCAATCCTGCCCTGCCCGGCTGCTGTGCCCCACAGCGGCTGCTCTTCGTCTGTAGGGAATGGAGTATTGATCCGATCTAATGGCCTCCTCCTATGGGTGATATCATACATTTTTGTGAACTAAACCTCACAAATGCTAATGGGGTAGTTAAACACATTGGTTAACGGTGATTATATTGATATTTCTTACCCATCTTAAGTAGCCTCCCTCACTCAGATTTACGTATGTGCGTTTGTATACTGTATGTGTGTGTTGTGATGAAATGATAATGTGCGGGATGAAGAGGGGGAGTGCTCGACAGCTGCTGTACATCAGCAGAGCAGGGGTGCTGGCTCAGCTGAATGGACCGTCGGATGGCTCTGCTGCAGGTAGCGACTGTGGTTGATGATGTCATTAGGGCTTACACAGTCTCCCAAGGTTTCTGTCTGCTCGTGGCAACGAATCGAGGAGAGGGTGCGGGGATGGAGACACAACAGTACTATACTGTGTGTTGCTGTGGCCAGACACAACACACACTTGTGCATATACAATGGCTGATGCGTTTGACTTTGATGTATAGATTTGATCCGGTTTGTGGTTTTATATTTGTATCAGCAATCAATATATTAAGAATGACACTTCACTGTCTTGTGCTTACCTGCTGCTTTGCTAAACTGGTGGCTGCATTGGGATTGTCTCTTGTGTTACAGATGGATGACAAATCACAGAAAAACATAAAGTGTCTCAGTAAGGTGTTCGGTGGAAGCTTCCTGAACCACTTCAGTGCTCCTTGGCATAGATTCTCCAAGCCTCCGGTGCAATCTTCTAAAAAGTATTCACTCATTGGGTGTTTTAGTGACGGTCCATCCAAAATCTTGGCGCTGCAGTGCTTACCGTAGTTTTCTTTCCAGACGGAAACGTGTAGGGAATGGTTAGTAGGCTGAGGTCTGTACACTTCAAAGAGCATAGCACTTGATTCACATCATTTCCATTCTTATCAAACCATCCATTGGCCCCTTACATGTTGTATGGAAGACTCTGCATTAATTATGTTTCTCCTCATGTTTCCTTACATTTTTCACCTGTCTGTGTCTGATTGGAGGACTGACTGCAGACTTGACACATTGCTAGTTAATCAGCAGTGTTGACGGCGGCGTTTTGAAACAGGAAGGACTGAAAGCAGAGTGATACGATGGTGTGGAAATAGGGAGGAAAATGATCTTTAAGTTCTGTATTAAGAAAAGAGGCTCTGCGTCTTTCTTTTATGTGAGAGTCTATCTTTCAGTTTGCAGTGTGACTGCAGTATATTTGGATATATTGCAGCCACTCACATTTACTCAGACTGTTTGCATGGCAGGACCTCAAACAATATTTTATGTATTTTGCTGTGTTAATCAATTTTCCATAATATAATTCCTAGCATGCTGAACAGTTTTCCTGAACGTTGATTCATAAGAGCAAAGCTTATTCAAACTACACTGCATGCTGCTTTCCACATCTATCAATATTTCTACGGCGTATGACATTTGATTAGATTTCTGAAAGCCAGTCAGCCGTCCATTGTCATTACTTTTGTTACAAATGTACTTGCTGAAATGTGTTTGATAGCTAAGCCATTTTAGCAAACATGCTTTCAAAAGTCACTTATTGTCAAAGCTGCAACTTAATTGAAACACGCACTGTTTTAAGAGTTTAAATTTGCCTGTTAACACACGGAATCGTGCAGCAATGTTTTGTTTGAACTAACTGGAGGAAAAACTGTGTAATTGTCCGAGCAGCAGCAGCAGCAGCAGCCACTGTGGCGGGGCAGACAAAGAAAGTAGTTTACATTGTCATGCAATGTTTGGGAAGTGCCGTGCAACCTCTGGACCTTTTTTTTTTTTTCTTTTCCCTTTGGAAAACCATCAACCCACCATTTATATGTGTAATTGACTTGAGTGCTTGTAAACAGAATTGTAAATGTAATCAACTTCTTTTGATGTGGATTTCAAACCAGCAAGAAGATCTAAACAGCAGAGTCCCTGCTGTCATTATGAATATGAACTGAGTTTTTATTATTACTAATGACTTCTATTGTTCCCCATTCATTGTTTCTGCTGGTGGTGTTTGTATATCAAGAGCAAGTTTGCTGCTTGGAATTGTTATTGTATTCATGACTTTATTTTCATCAAATAATACGCTCATGTCAGAGACAGTCCTCTGTTAGAGCAACACAAGTAATTCCAGCTCTAAATCTCTACGCCGGAGGAAAAGCACATTTCTACGATAGTTAAAGCTTATTGTAGTTTATAGGAAATAATAATTATATTCATCCTGATAATGCTTGTACACATTTTTTCAAGCCATAAATGAGTGGTTGAAGTGTGTGTGTGTGTGTGTGTGTGTGTGTGTGTGTGTGTGTGTGTGTGTGTGTGTGTGTGTGTGTGTGTGTGTGTGTGTGTGTGTGTGTGTGTGTGTGTGTGTGTGTGTGTGTGTGTGTGTGTGTGTGTGTGTGTGTGTGTGTGTGTGTGTGTGTGTGTGTGTGTGTGTGTGTGTGTGTGTGTGTGTGTGTGTGTGTGTGTGGTGAACAGCTGTAAGGATGGGTCAGATGGGAGAACTGACATTTTTCCTTGACAACCTTGAGCATAATGTGTGCTGTCCAGGAAGGGATTAGCTGCTCTGTCAAGTCTGAAGGTTATGAGACTGACATTACATTAGGCTGCGGTTCACACAGGCAAACGTGGTGATAATAGCCATGTAACCGCCGCCCTTTCTGACCACTTATCAAAACCACCCAAGTGGTTGTTTGAACAACACGCATAGTATTTGCATGAGTAACTTGTGCAACCGTATATATGTATTTATAAAACGGACATGTCAAATCAAGCAATCTGATTGGTTCTTAGCCGTGGTATAATGAGCGTATATCACGGGTAGAATTGTAGTTACTTTTCACAACAAGTCAGTATCCCTCCGAGCCTGAGAAAAAGCCACAGCTGTTAAATGACGTCCGTTAAGAAACAAACGTACAAAGCTTTACTCTGGAGGAGTGGATTGATCAGTGCCTATCTCCGGAGAAGAACGCCCCTAAAAGACGACATGCAGAGCTACGTGAAGAGCAGCTGTTAGTGTTGTTGCATAGCAACCACCTCACACTATGTTTTGTGCAGAAGGCAACGGAGGGACTATTTTATTTTGAACATCATTATTTAATAATAAAAACTATTTAAATTGGAGTGTGTATTTTTCTTTCATATTGCCACACTTGGTAACCGTTTTATAAAAGCAATAGCTCACTTCAGACTGTGATATATGCTCATTATATCACAGTTAACGGGGCCGAACCACGCCCCTTAACTGTGATATAATGACCATATACCACGGCCTGTCGTGACCTATTGCTTAAACGTACTCTATATAATTTCCAACGTGTATTTTAAAACATGATTTTCTTTCTTAAAATGACAAAATATTCAGTACTTTTCATTTGTCAAGTATTTAGTTCACATAGGAGTATACAAACATATGCTTTACCATGTGGTTGTTTCATATAGACTATTTATATATTGAATTGCAAGAAAACATGCTACGTCGTGATGTATATCTTTTCTTGATGGATTAAATTACCTATATTGTGAGAGATTTTGCCAAGCGCTACCTGTGCACATTAATTAGTTTTGTCAGGATCTACAGCATCATGTGCGGGTTATTTTGGAGCCACGTAGGTCTGATTATCCCCATTACAAAGAGATGAGGGGTGCGTGTGAAGGATGCTGGGCCGCTTTATCAAAGCAACCTGACATCGTCATTTGTTCCATTACCTTGCCGTGTGGAAACGTGGGAGAATGAGGTTCTAAATCAAGACATGTCTTGATGTATCGAAGGTTGTGTGATGAATAACCCACTCTCGATGCACGATGTCTCATCACCCCAAACATCAACGTCTGATCTCCAGAGACGTTAAAAATGTCTTGCAGAACACATAAATTCCACGTACCCCGTCGTGGCGTGCAGCCAGCATGCAGAAAGTTCTGGTTTTATTTTTCAAAAAACAATTAGCTGATTGATCAAGTGGCCCGTCGACAGAATAATAATCGGCAATTATATTGATCATTATTTAATCTTCTCAGTGATTTTCAAGCAAAAATGCAGCAGAACATTCTCCTGTTTTAGCTTCTCAAATATGAGCATTTATTATTTTCTTTGTCATAGATGCTGTGATAATGAACTGAATATATTCTTAAACAAAACGATTAATCAGTTAGTCGAGGAGAAAAGAGCTGATCAGCAGATTAATTGATTGGTTGCAGCCCTAAATGGAAGTGAATGGCTTTTTGTAGTTTGCTATGGTGTTCAATTGATTGAAAAACAGAAACAATGTCCCACTTACTCAGGATAATCCACGGACCTTGGTGTAAACAGTGTTTATTGACTTTTTTAAGAAGTACTTTGAGGGCATATTTTCCTTTTATTAGATAGAGAAGAATAGAGTTGGCAGGAAATGAGGGAAGAGAGAGGGGGAATAACATGCAACAATATCCTCAACCAAGCTTGGAGCAGTTCCTGCTATTACACTGTCAGCTTTAAAACCCCTAGGCCTCGAGGACATCCTGAAACTGCCTTTTAATGAAGAAATAGTGCCTAATATAAAAGTCGCTACATACCAGATCATGTTAGATGTAAGTGAGACAATATGTCTGAAGACCGATTCTCTTTCACCAGTTTCAATATTACGGTTCCCTGAATTTAGTGTAAATAGTTTGGGTTAATTCATCATTACTCAAGATGTTTTCCCAGCGTAAGCCTCCCTTGAGTCATGAATAAGACTTGATCGTCTCATAAAACCACAGGTATCAGGAAATGTGGAAACCCTTTGTCAATACAGTCGGTGTAAGGTAAGCAGTGTGACTGGTTTGGAAAATGTTCACTTGTATTAGTAATCTCCCACAGTTTAAAAATAAATGTGTGGCTGTGATAGATCTTATGATATGCCTGTAAGCATTTAGTCTTTGTTTCTCTATCCTGTTTTTAAATACTTGAAGCACGTGGAGGTTCAAATGGCTTCTTGGCTTCATAGCAAAAGCACATTTACAGTATGGACAGCATCTATAAACACAACACTAAATCATAAGTTACAGTATATAGTGTGTCTTTGTTCCTGTCATTTGTGTCATGGCCTCTTCATATACTATATATTTTAATTGCTGATCCATGAAGAAACTGTGTTTTAGAACAAATAAATGTTGATTTCACATACTGTAAAAATCTAACATTTTCTTGGTTATTTCACATGAGTAGACTTCCCCTTTGGTGTGAAGCAATTCAACTGCACAAGGAAACTAGCAGAAAGTGGCATACTCGCTGTGTGTGTGTGTGTGTGTGTGTGTGTGTTGTGTTTGGTGTATCTACAATATAAGTGTCGAACAATTTCAGTTTCTGTCTTCGCGTTCTAGTTTTTTGACTTGCACTTTTCTTCGCCTGCTTTGTCTCTGCAGATATTTCATTCTGCTCCCCCAGCAAAATGATTACTCTTCCTCCTTGTATTCTCTGTTTATTCTCTTTTCCCCACATCTTTCTATCTTTCCATCACACACACACACACACACACACAGACACACAGACACAGAGAGACAGACAGACAGACAGACAGACTTGAACAGCATCCTGTCAAAACTCTCATCAAGTTCTCTTTAAGTCAGCCATGCATTGATATGGTGTGTTTAGATCTTTTTTCTGCCTTGTCATGGCATCTTGTGAGGTTATCAGAGAAATAATACATTTCCCCGTGGACAGAAAAGAAAATCTTTCTTTGCAAGAAAAATGGCAGACAGATAGAACCCTACTCCTCTTTGATCTACAGCTGGTCTGTCTGCATTATGCCCAAACAACTGTACAATCTTAAGTAACATGTTGTCTGAACTCCCTATGTATCTGTAACGGTTAGGGATAGGGTTATAAAACATTGTATGAGCCTGAATCCTTTCAAATTACTTAACAAATCTTTTCAGGTTCAGCTTTTATTTCTAAAAAAGTTATTAACCAAAACTCATTTGAGATCTGTAATCCCCTTTTGTTGGATGAGAGGACATACTGTAAACACTGAAGGTTTGTGTTTACAACATTAAACAATAACCAAAGTTTCAGTCTGGCCTTTGGATTAATGTTCATTAACTACAGGCTGCAGCTGTTACAGTCTGCTGCTGGCAATGTTTGTCATTTCAACTAGTGAAACAGTCATTGCAAGGCCTATCTGAATATTTTGTGCATTTCTCTTTGTTAATACAAAGACTGAGGAGAGATTTAAAAAATAAAAAAAAAAAGACAATTGCCAACTGCAGTCATGGTGCTTATCATTTTCTTTTGTTTTTTAGTTTGAATTAGACTTTTTATTGCTTTCAAAATATAAATATTTACTTCAAGTCACAAGTAAATGACATTTCAATGGGCTCTTTAAAATAAGCCTACTTGCCTTCTCATTAAGAGTTAGATGGTTCGCTCTCACTGCTTTGCTTAGCTTATCATAAAGACAGAAAACAGCCTGGCCTAAAAAATAATAAAAATATCTTTGGCAAGCGGTGTCTTCCATGTGTCTCTGCTGGAAGTCAAGTAGGAGACTCCCCGTAGGAGTGAGCGGGACCCACAGAAAGTCTCTCAAATGTTTAACATGTAATAAGCTTAGAAAGCTAAGAAATGTTTTTAGAGGTTAACACACAAAAATGCATCGCCTAATTTTGAGGCTGAAGTTTTGAGGAGTGGCTCGGTGAAGTTATGCACCTTTTTATGATGTCTATGTTGTCTTGGGTCATCCTCCTGAAACGGTTCAATGATTTCATGCATCTGGGATTTCAGTGATCAGAGTCTCTTCCCGTCACTACACTCATCTGAGGAATTCAACAAGGATTCATTGAAAGAATTAAATATGTTGCTGAACTTTGAATGGTCCACTTCCTTGTATCTATTCCGGTAGCGGTACTGGAAATAAAGCGTTTTCTGTAAATGAACAGCTCCTTCCTTTTTTTTCAGATCAACAGGAAAGGAAGTTTCACATTATGTGTACTTTCATCTGTGTCATCCGTTTGGTCTCTGTCTCTTTTTGCTCTGGCTGCGTCCTTCACACCTCCTTGGCAGTTTAGAAAGAGTGTGAAAAGTGAAGATCATTTAGTTAAATAATGGTAAAATCCTAGAGGTGTGTGTGTGTGTGTGTGTGTGTGTGTGTGTGTGTGTGTGTGTGTGTGTGTGTGTGTGAAAAGCATCAGCTTCCCCTTTTTCCCCCTGTCCAACAAACCTGTTTACCCCAGATAAACTGGGACTCATTAGCATATAATCTAGATATCAGATGCTTTTGATTATACCTGCATATAGGGTGAATATGGAAGGCAGGCAGAGGCAGAGAAGAAGGAGCAGTAACATTCAGGCCGCACTGGTGCTGATAAATGATGCAGCCACATTTGGAAGGAAAATGAGCTAAAGAAAAGATAATTTATTCCCAGTATGTTTATGAAAAAGTGCTTAAGTACCATCACAAGTCTTCAAGGTGTGTTTGTATGTGAGCGCATATTTATGAAAGTAGTCAATGTCAGTGACGGTTAAATTATCTACCAGTTTAAGTTTGACAGTTAATTTGCTTCACAATTTATCCAAACTCAGTGACAAATGCGATGTTTCTATTTGTCTGTGGTGGGGGGGGGGGGTTGAGGAAGTGAACTGCAGCAGGCTTTTATCAGAGGAGTCCATCAGGTTTTACAGACACGCTGTTAATCTGTGTGTGTGTGTGAGTTCTGGCAGGGCATTTAATCCAATAACTGCTGCCAACACAGCTATTGGATCTGTGTTGTGATGAAATGTATGCCCCCTTTCAGCGGGGGCACTGGTCCAATGTACGGGCATATTTCTAGCATTTTTTTGTTTAGTAAATTCCTACCTTTTTTAAAAAGTACTCAGGGAAAATATTGACACATCCCTTGGGGGAACAGCAATCAAGCAAGAAATTAAATGTCCAAGCGTTATACTGTACCTTACCAAATCAACACTGAATACATCTCTGTGGAAGTCAAATGTTTGAGGACTGTCCTAATGAGGGACACGACGTTCTGTCTGTGTCATCGCTGTCACTACCATCAAAATCAATCGGGCAAATCAGGACTAAAAGTAGTTAGTTTAGTTTGGAGAATTGCAAGGGTTACATGAGAGTTTCTTGAATGTTGATTAAAAAAATTCATGCATAAATATTTCAAAGGGGGCACATCTTTGAAAAAGGTTTGAGAACCGCTGTCTTAATCAATCCGATTTGTGCTGTAGGTCTCTTTCATAACCAACCAATCCTCTGGGAAGACACTCCTTTAAATATAGACCATACTGTAGTACAGTAATGTTTGGATTGATTGATACACAGCCAAGCTTTTCTGCCTGGTTGCACATCAGAACCAGAGGACGGGCCATATCTCAGCCATATCTCAGGTCTGATCTGACAGCAGGGACACGGAGGGGCCTCTTGGCAAGTTGAATAACAGCAGAGCTCAGCTGAGCAGAACGTGGTGGAGACAGGACTTTGATTTACCTGGCGCAGGAGCAGAGGGGGGGAAGAGCTGGAGAGAAGGGTTGTATTGTGTTTCTTTAGTTTTTTATAAATGGACTTTAGTGGGATAATGGGAGCTACAGATACATGTTGATGGGCTTGTCTCTCTGTGGTAAGGACTCCCTATGGCAGAAGTTAATGAGGTTACCATCTTATTGAGGGTAGGACTGAGCAATAAAATGAGCCTTTTCTTCAGTATCACAATAGTGTAACAGTATTTATCGACCCAACAGCATCCAATCAGGTTGTAGGAGAGAACCATGAAGAACGAACGTTACTGAGCGGCAGTTGGAAAGAATGACACCAAAGATCATTTTGTTTTCGCACAAAAACTACACTATGGTCAACAAAAACAATTGCAGTATGCACAACGTGCGGGGTGAAAATGATTGACGGAGAGTCGAAATGGAAAGACTTACTTGTGACTTGCTCAACAATGACTTTGTCCCACCACTGAAATAGTTTCCGGATGCTTGAAGTGCTACAATGCAAATTGACCCGAGGCAGTTCTGTCCGAGATTCAGGTGTGTTAAGATAGCAGCGGCTAAAAGTAGCTTTGAGCTGCGAGCTTCAAGCGGAGGTGAGGATTGGGCTACAAAATCAATTAATTACAGGATTCTGTCAAGGAATTAACACAATATGATGATTTCACCACAATACATGTTTCTGAATGTCAATAAATAATAAGCTGCGTTATCAACCAGCCCTAATGCCTACTGGAAAACCACCCTCACTCTTAGTTTGACCGTTTCTTATAACCAGTCAGAGGTGCATCCGTTTATCTAATGCTGTCGTCCCCTTAACAGCTCAAACTGACCCCTGGAGATGCTGCCATGGCAACAGGTCAGCATCAAATTGGAACATCAGGAGGTCTGTGATTGGTTGGAGTGCTGCTGGATTTGTAGCTATTAATATTGTTGCAGTGAACTCTTTGACTGGCAGCAAGCCCAGAGGGGACACACACACACACACACACACACACACACACACACACACAGAACTAGTGATCTCACATCCAAGGAACCTTCTGAGAGCTTGATTGACGGATTTAGATTAGTTTTATTAATTCTAAACATATTCACGCTTTCAGCACTGAACTGAACTGTATATGTATATGGAGAAAGCGTAATCCTGGTGGTCTATCCAGCACATCTCTCCCCTCGTTAGTGCAGCCCCTCAGTTCATCAAAGACCTTAGGCTTGAAACACAGTGCCAATTAAGAATGGAGTGGAGGGTTTTACTGCAGTTGTTATTCTTTGGATGTACATGAACAACCTCTGTGGTGCAGTGGCAGTCTGTGTTGTGGCCATAGTGATGGATGATGTTTCAAATTGGACTGCTGCAAAAACATTTGAAGTGAAGCGTAGTGCTGAAAATGTAGTGCACAAATACATGACACCGACCATCTTGATTTATTTGGTTTATCCCTCCGATTTAATTCACACCATAGCTTAGGAAATGACTCAAGTATGCCCGCTTTGTGATTAATGCAAACATTTGTGACTGAAATACAGCAGGAGCTTTAATGATGTGATGATGCCCTCAGGCGGGGTAACTTTGTACCTTTTGACCCATGCTCATTTAGTGTAACCCATTAGCCTCACACACACAAACACACACACTGTGACTCTGTGTGCTTTCTGCCCATCAAAGGGACATAGCTATTCCCAGTGAGGTCACATAATGGCTGATGGTACAGATAGAATTACCAAAAGGGATTAAATTGCTTTACTGGCTTTGCATTCAAGTCACAAACTCCTCTTCACTTTTAACATAATCAAGACCGACGGCGCCACAAGTCGGTAACAGAAGGGGAGATTGGGACCATATTGCACATTTGGTTAGAAACTGAATTGGGTCCCCACCTTGAAACTGTGGTTATTGTACGGACCTTCTGTGCTGCCGGGTTGAAGATATATTTTTACAATTTGTAGATTCTTTGCTGATTCTGATATTTCAGAATCAGCTTTATCGACCAAACATATAAACGCGTACAAATAATTGTACTTTTTGTTTCTCTCAATGAACTTACACACTTCTAAACGTGCAGCGCAACAAGAACAACAAAGATTAACCAAGCCAAACACATTTTCTTTATACGTCCCTATATCACAGATCAAAAACATTTGCCTCATGGGGCTTCTCAATCTGTACAGCAAACAACATCCTCAATCATTAGACACTCGACTCGGATAAGAAACAACTCCCAGGCTTTGATCTTGTCCTACATCCTCTCTCTGCCACAGCTCCCTGTAGAGAGGGTGAGATGGACGATCCAAGATGGCTTTGATTTTGTCCCTCACAGCCACAGTAGCATCATAGCATGATTATAAAAAAAGAAAAAGGTTGAGGTTGGATTGAACATGACTCTGACAACCTGAAAAAGATGAGTCATCTTTTCACCGGCATCTGAAGAACTCTGTCCTCCACATCCTAACCTCTACATACAGCCTCCTGCATTAGCGCTGTATATCGTGCGCTGTAGTGTTAAATATACTTTTCTTTTTCCCTCTGGGAGACTCTGCCTTTTTGTGTTTCACAACAAACACATGGCATGTGAATCAGCATTGTTAGACAGAAATGTCCTGAGCTAACTCTCCTTCTGTTAATGTTTATTATATCCACTAGCTTTCATCAAAAAATATAACCAGATAAGAATAATTTATGGTTTTTTTTATTTTTATAATGAGCAATAATGCATACAATTTCCACTAATGGTGTTTTCATGTTGTTCCTTTTCAGTTTAGACTGTTACCATTAGGATAGAATATCATTATTAAGTAGATGTTGTTTTCTAGTCACGTCGTGTGACGTCGTATTTAGTCTTTTTGCTTTGTGAAGATGAAGATTAGAAGTACAAAACTCATGTTTATCTGTGGCGTGTGCGAACATAAAGTGGTAACACATGCTCTAAACAAACAATAGTTACTGTGTTTGTTTTAAATTAGTTGTTCCTGTGATGAGGTTTGTGTTTCAGCATCTCTGATTGTTACCACCGTGTCAGGGACTCGTTGTTTTCGGTTCGGTTTGTTTGTCAACTGGTTTCCGTAAAGACTCCTGGCTAGGTTTTCATGAAACTTGGTGGGAGGGTGTAGCGTGGGCCAAGGAAGAACCCATTACATTTTGGGGCCAATGTGAATTACGCAGCAGACACGCACATTATTTTTCACTTATGGCAACGGCCTTGGCAGAGGCAGAGTGACCTTCTTGTTTACAATTTAGTTTGATGGAGAAATGTGTTTAATTAGTGCTGAGGTGCTTTGTGGTTGGTCTTTATTAAAACATGATCCCCCAGCCTCTTTGGCACCGAGTGGAGACTGCCAGCTGTTGCACAAGAAGCTCATATGACCACCGACTAAATAACACAAACTAATAAATATGTTATTATCAGAGACAGTGCAGAGATGAACTGAAGTGCCCCCTCCCCCCCTCCCCCTCCTGCCATCAATGCTTGTTTCTGATTACCACTACTTCAATGACCTCCCATCTGTCTGCTTGCGTTTTAGTTTCTTAATCTTGTCATTTTCATACTGTGGAGCTTGGGTCTGCTTGGCAAATAGGCCTCTGTGCAAACACACACACGCATACACACACACAAACACAGCCTGGTGGTGACAAGAATCTAAAGCTTAATTGCTGTCAGTGGCAGTACAGATGGCTGCATTAACTGAAGTTAAAACAACACTTGTGTAAAATCTCTTGTGTAACTCCCCAGGACAGCCCCATACTGCTGCCGCTCTCATAAACGTCTGTCTGAATATGTCCAAGAACGACAACGAGCCCCCGTCGTTCTCTCTTTTGTGGAATTCACGGCCCTGAATCTACAGGTCTTTGGAAAAAAGTGAATTCCTGCACACACAGATTCACCTTTGTAGGGATTTATTACACACTTTGGCGATCCCATCTGTGATAATTGATTACACCCTGTGCTCGTGCTATTCTGAGACAAACTTCTGCTCCTGTGGAAAATCACAAGAGACTGTGCCTTTGGTGGTTTGAGAATAGCTCAGAGTTTCTTACAGTGTGCTGCAGGTCAGCACCAGGACAAGTTTGTGGACCTGGTTTTGTAAAATCACCCATTTTGGTTATTGTTTTGTAGACATTCTGTCCTTACCCCACATGCATGGTATCCCTTGTTGCAGCAAGAACATTGTGCATAACTCTGACTTATCATTTTGTCAATTTAACTAAAAATAAAGCTGCCCAGGAACCTAAAATATAAAAAACAAGTGGCAGCCAAGTCTTAGTAAATCATTCAAAGTATTAATAATTCAGAGTGTTAAGGTTTGTAAATCATATACTACGTGAAAGCCCCAAATCAGCACTTGTTTTTCTCAGCAAAATCTGAATTTAATCAATGTGGGTTCTGAGCTGAAAAGGTTTGCAGAACAGAAGAGGTCTGTGGAGTGATCAGCAGACCACATACAAACACAAAACACAGCTGTGCCATTTTCATATCTTGTCTCGTGATGTGGACTTCCTCCAGATGCAGTGATGTACAATATAGTGCGTTTTCTTATTTGAATGTGATTTCCTCTAACCTGCGTTTTGTCCTCTGTGTGTCCTCTGTAGGGCAGCGCGGGCGAGGTGTCGCAATTCAGACCATCATGCCCTTTGCTCTGGCAGCAGGACAGGACGTGTGTGTGTGAGCGACCCTGGTTGGCTCTGCTGGGATGAACATGCCACTGCACCAAATCTCTGTCATCCCCCGTGATGTCACCTCATCACGGGTGTCAGGCAGTGGGAAAGCTAAGGACAAGGACAAGCAGGTATGTGATGAGTTAAAAGGCTGGGCACACAGTTGAGCATTATAAGGTGGTTTAATTTGTCCCATTAAGTGTTTTTACCCTACAGAGATTTCTTCTACAATAGCAAGGGGGATTCCGATCTTAGCTCTCCAAATTGACTTGCAGACTAATCTTATATCACACGTATTTGATCTATTTACTGCACATGTCTCAAACTAGTCCAGTAGAGAAGAGAGAGAGTAATATCGAAAAGGTCGACACTGTCCTTACCAAGTAAAACGAGAGCATCAGTCATTTCAGCAAATGGCCAAACAAGACATTTGTTTACATTTAAGTGGCAGTCTTATAGGGGAGTAAAACAGGAAGTATTGTGACATTGTTATAGAGGCCACAGATAGAGAGAAGTCGGAGTTGATGGCTCGACAAAACGTCGGACTTGAACACGAGAGATCACCGTTTGTTTCCTGTTTCCTATTGATAGTTAACTGTGGTATATTTTAACCATGACCGTGGTCGTTCCAGACCCTTAACCACACGGTTATTATTATAACCATGATTACAAAGGTCACTTAAAGAAGTAAGTTATGTTTCAACAGCGATCTGTAACTGGTTTCAGGCCCAGACAAACTGTTGATAGTTGCGTCAGATCATGAAACGCTTCTACGTGTTGTTCTGGACGGAATGGACCGAGGATGTATTTTGTTGTTTCATTTATTTGAACAACTTCTCCTTTTCTGTTTAAGTGTGCATGGCTTCCAGGAATAATGAAAATACACTATTCATGAGTGTTTGCATACATTTAATAAAAGCTGCTGATAGCAAAAAGGCATAGGCTACCATTTTAATAGACGATGACAAATAAGTCCCTCTGTCTTTACCCCAGCAAACAAAACCTCAATTTGCTCTTGTGGCAGTTTTTGTCTTATCATTGTTTTCAAGTGACAGAGTTGATTTTTCTATCATGCCACATTAAGCTATGCTGGGCTTACTGTCAATCACACACCCACTGGAAGAACATTATTGCCAGATGCCTTTTTATTATCATGTCTGTTCATTTTTTATTTATTGTGTCGTTGTTTTTTACTAGGTTTGACAGTGTGTGAAAGAAGAAAACAAATGCAAGAACATACTGAATGCAGAAAGCTTGGTGGAAATGTCTATTCAGTATGTTCTTTTTAATTCTAAATGAAAAGTTTGGATGGGGGGAAAAGGGGTTGCCAGGTGGAGACAGTTACCACAGCTCTCCTGTAGTCATTCACCAGAGAACAATCAGAAAGTACATTTTCTAATGCCAGGGGTGTCAATCCAAACACAGCAATATCAATTCTGCATTACAACGTTTCTCTCACAAAAACAAATTATGTTCTGTGCTGCCTGTGGGTTGAGCAGAGGTTTTACATCTAATGAGGATCGTCAGTCTGGTCTGTGTTTCCATTTCCGGCCAAAAACCTGCCTGTAGGGCATCTGGTTTTGCAGTTTAGTAGTGGACCAAATACGGGATTTGGTGGTTTTCACAGGGTTTCGCAAATTGTTTCTACTTCAAATGTACAGAACAAATCAGTAACGTCACCAACTGAGAGCAAAAATAAAAGGCCTCAAGCTATCTTGCTTCTACAGCAGAGAATTAGTGCCACATCAATCACAGATTTCAAAACTGAGTATTTTGATTCTGTTCTTTGAATCCTGCCTTTTCTCAGGATGCAAAGATTACTCTCAGACATTCTGAAACCTCTCACAACTGGCTGTCATGATGAATTATTATCAGATTTGTTTTTATGTCTGAGGTTGTCAATAAAGAAAGTTCAGCGTATGATCCCATGCAGCTCATCAATCTTTACTTTCGTCCCCCCCCCCCCCATCTCTGTCTCTGTACTCCAGCAGCATCAAACACCACGGTGAAGTGTTCTCAGAGTGCAGTTGCTTTTTTGAGCTGTGGAACAAAGCGAGGTGCTAAAACAATATGTCTGTGGCCTGCCCTTTCTCCTTGGCCTCATCAGTGCACAATAGATCCTGGGCACTAAGTGCAGCAGCACAGGTGTTCTTAAGAGGCTTCTTCATGCTGCATGTGGTGCTGTGTTTCCACCTGCTGTGCGTAGAAGTAATGGTACATACAGTAAAGTGGCTCTGACGTGTGTATTTTTACTTTAAACTCACATGACCTCATTTGCTTGCATAATCTGTGTTTACTTTAAAGATCAAAATCTTGCCTTGTCATTGCTGAAGTGAAAGTGAACTGGGGCTCACTCTGAACTGGTTTCCGTTCATGAACATTCCTAAGTTAAAACAAAGGTGTGAGTTTGTGTAGCTGAATTAGCTTTTTGTACAATGTGGTTAACAGGATTAAGGGGTTTAAATTTTGAGAGCGGTCTTAGCAAGGTTACCTTCTGCTGGGGAATAAAAGGGATACTGTAAGCTGTATAATGTCGAGGGCTTTTGGTCTCCGTGCCGCCATGATTGCTAACCGTGTAAAGATCCAACCCTGCCACTCTCTGCTCAGCATCACTCTCTTCCTCTGTCTGTCTCCTGCTGGCTGAGCCTCCTTTTCCCCCCTGAGGAATAAGTGGATAAACAGCAGCGACTCCCGTCCTCTCTGTGGAACCATCAGCGGAGTGGAGAAAGGAGAAATGGAGTGCAGGGAAAGAGGAGAGTGTTTTCTTTGAATGCTGATTAGCTTGAGAGTCCTGGAGGTGTGTGAGTGCGTGCCCAGATTTGAGTCACAGAGCACAAGCCCATCTGGCCCTCTTAGACAACACAACTGGTCTTTTAGCGCCACAAGCAAAGAAAAAAAGCAGAACTTTCCTCTACTTAGAATTCAGAGTTAGTCAGATGCTCCTTTGAGAGAGCAACACATCTTTAACTGTTGCTGGCCCCTCACTGGCCTCTCTCCTCCAGCTCCACTCCAGTCCCTTTTGTCTTCTCTGAAATCCTCTTTGGGTATGTGCTGGTGGGCACTTTGTCTGTGCACTGTGGGTCCTCCACTTGAGAACTCGTGTTTGGGTAGATTAATTGTGGTTTAAGAAATATTTTTTAAAACCGCACCAAAACAGTCTTGAGAGCAAGTGTTTTTATTTAGTGAGGAAAAAAGAAAAGTTTCCTGACAGATTTCAGTCATGGCAAATAATACGGTCAGATTTATTTGAGCACAAGTTGACAATAAAGTAAGTTCTGATGCAGGTTGGATAGAAGAAAGTGTTATGTTATATAATGTTATATCTAGGAAATGCATACTAAGCGGCCATTGTTTGTGGTGGCAATTTTTACCGTAAATATATTCATTTCCATGAGCTGTATTGCTGTACATCCGGCAGAGCTGAGAAATAAAGCAACTTCTCAGGGGATGCAGTTGTAGCTTCAACTTTCACAAGAGTACATATGTTCACACCAATATGCATGACCTCGTTCACACCAGTATTATATTTAGCAGTATATATCTGAACACTGATACCGCCCTTTTGATGCTGCATGTCTTTTTTATGAAAGCACAGAGAGTGCTTGAAGCTTTGTCCTTCAACAAGTGCGTGTCAGAGTCCAGGGACAGTAAAGACTCCCCATCTCTCCTCTGATGTTTGGCAGTTTAATAACAGCCGCCACCGCTGAGCTCCTAGGCATTGATCTTAGTCTCCACAAAGCCCAACTCCATCAGACATTGACCACCACAGTAAAGACTTTCAACGCAGGCCCCAGGCTAGACAGGGACAGTTTAATGTGTCTGTCTTCGCTGATATAACAAAGCACTTCTACATAGAGACTTAACGTGTTCACTTGAAACGGCGTTCTTGCTTTTTTTTGTGCAGTTGAAGCATTTTGGCTAAGAAGGCAGAAAGCAGTGTAGCCTGTTTACACCCTGTTCATCTGTAAAATAATATTACCAAAAATACTGTTTGATTAAATGTGTTTTTAAAAATAGGTTTCTCAGTCTTGCGCCAGAGAAACCTTTGCCAAGCGTTTGGTCGATCTAAACTGTCCAAATCAGTCCCCTCCGGACTGCCGTGTCGAGGGGCTTGCAAATGTAAATGCCATGATAATCACCCAGAAAGCCTTGGGGCTGGGTAAACTAGTCATGCAATGCTGTATTATCAGGGAAAGGAGCGTTGACATGTGTGACTCGAGTACATAAGGAGTAAATAAAGGTGGTCACTTGCTATCGGAAGATGATGCGATCGGTTTAAAGGTGCAAACACAAAAGATGCGTTACATACACAAATGATTAAGTGTTGATCCAGTAACTATTCAGGTTGCACAAATGTGGACATGTGTGCATGTGTTTGCTTTTTTACTTACTATAAACACACAACCTGGACGTTCATCCTGTTCTAGATGTTCTGAGGCCAAACAGCCCGTCTACAAAGCAGAAGCTGGAGAGAGAAGATAACACATTCTCTCTCTTCTGGCTGGTGTTTTCATGAAGGTATGAATGTTGTGTCAGCAAACTAACCTACTTTGCATATGCCACTCATGGAGTTCAGAAAGATTTCACAAACTCTGCACATACCCCGTCGTAAGCTGCTGATATATATTAAATACAAATCATTCCTGACATACAAGTGCAGAAAGTTGGAGAGTAAATGTTTTCCCGTGGTGCCTCTGTACTGGGGGCAGTAGTGCTGTATCTGACATGATTTGATGTTTTTCATTAACATTTTAAAGATTTGTTATCTTTTTAGATTTATAGTTTAGTCTATTTAATGGCAAAATAAAGTAAAAGTGTCCATCACAAGTCCTCAAAGCTTTAAAAAAAAAAAAAGTTACATCTGCACTTTGCTTGTTTCGTCTAATGAAGAGTCCAAAACTCAAAGATATTCCACTAACAGTGATGGATAAAAGAGAGAAGCAGCACATTCTCACATTTGAGAAGCTGAAACCACTCAATGTTTTGGAGTTAAATGACTTGAACTATTTGACTAATTGATTCATCGTTTTGCTGCCCACAGTATATTTACTGCCGCCCATTAACCTGCTGCTGTTTTTCTGCCTCCTGCCTCGCTCCGTCTCACCATCCGAGCCTGTCTTTCTGGAAACACGCATGCAAGGACGGGCAGGTACACATAAACACACCTACATGCCAGCAGCTGGTGTTGTTAGTCAGCTCTTCTCGCTGCGCTGAGCCACTTCAGGTTGAAGTGCTAAAAACATAATTAAATGTGGAAGAGTAGACATGACGGCCGGGCCTTTGAGGGACTTGAATGTTGTACAGAAGGACTATGCTTCACCTTGTTTCATGTAAGTAGCCCCTGTGATGGCTCCACGGGTTATTTACTTTCTTTTGGTAGCATTGACACATAGTCATATATTAAGTTTTATGTAGGCGATTACAAATGACCCTGAAAATATACTTGAGAAGCTTGGCAGGAAATAATTACAGTCCCCTCAGCCACTCTGTATTCTAGCAGACATCGCATAATGTTGTAGTTGAAGAAGAGTTTGCTTTGTCTCCAGTTTGAGGGGGCACTGTGTGCATGTCAGCTCTTGGTTTCAGAAGAGTTGCTATTAGCAGAGGGAGCTACATTCAGGGGAGACGGTGTGTTCTAATTAACGCAGCCCCTTCGCCCTCCACCACCTCCACCACCTCCACCCACACATATAAAAACTAAAGCTTTACTGTTAAATACGAAGTCTCAGAAAGCTGCTTTCAGATGTTCTCTTAGGTAAAAAACACATTTTCAAATGATAATCTCAAGATTTACATATTATGTGGGCTGATGTATAACCTTATCCAACAGATGTACAGCTATTAACCCACTAACCTAGAGGAATTAGTTCAGCCTGTCACACACCGCAGGAACTGAAAGTGCACCTGAACTCAAAAAAAGCTCTCGGCTGTGAAAGCCACCAATTTCGCCCGAAATGAATTTTAACCAATTAAAAACATTTTGTGCACAGTTGGCTAAGAGCATTTCTCAGATTTAGAAAATTTCCATTATAGGAGCGACTGTGTTTATAGTGCACAGAGTACAAGTGAAGAGCCAGCAGATAACCAAAGACAGACCGAGATGAGCAAAAAAGAAAACACAGATGAAGTTAATGAAGTTATTTCCAGGAGGGAGAATGAAATCGGCACATGAAAGGCTGCATCTGCCGCTCCTCTCCTCTTTGAGACACTGCTGCCTCAGTCTTTGCTCTGTGCTTTTGTCACACTTCTGTTCATGGGAAAGTGTCTCTGCGGGGTGTCTGAGGACATCACTTAATTGCCAATGACATGACTCCTTTGACTCACATGGCCCATAACATTTAGCCACTACCAGCCAGATCAATAGTGGAGGCTCTCTGAGCTCTCCCACAGCGGCCATATTCATCTTCCTGAGAAGACACTGCAGATGCTTCCCTTGCCGCAGCCTTTCTGTCTGGCTCTGTGGAGTTTGACGCACAATGGCTGCTTGATGTATGCTATTCACATGCAGCTGTACACCCAGCTGTGTAATGAGTCCATGATAGGACTCATAGCTCTGTCATATTCCATTGTGCTGGTCAGTATGTGGCGAGCGCACAGACGCATAATAAGTCTCTTGTGCATTAAGTGAAAGATAGTGGGAAGTCACACGCCCTCCAGTAAAATATGATAATGACATTCACAATTGTCAGTGGAGGAAGTTTCGGCACAGATACACACCAGAGTCTCTTACAATGAGACTGCATCGTATTTGTTCCCCAATCCCCGTCTCCCTGAATGTCTTTCTCCAACTTCTCCTCCTCTCCCTCCTCCCACCACCTCCTCTTTTTCATCCTCCTCCATCATCCTCTCATGGCATTATCCAGTGGAAGATTAGCGCTGTTAATCTCTCCGCCTATAGATTCACTAGTGTGACCACACTGTGATCTCCTCCTTGTTGCTGTCTGGGGAGGCAGATGTCTAATGGCTGCAGATGTTGACTCAATTGCAGACTTTTTCACTTGTCTTTATAAAATGCTATGGCTGCTTATTCTGTAATTCTGTTTCCATGATTTATAGCGCACACATAGTGGGATCATCGCCTCAGTCTGAATTTTAGACGCTCACCTCTCCTGTGTATGAGGAAGAACTCGTGCTCGGAGCTGGTGATCCACTGACTTTCATCCAGCGCCATCATCAGGTCAAAATATGAGTTTCCCATCAGCTAGGTAGGAAGGTAGATAGGAATGATGGGCAAAACTATTCAAATGAGACTCAAGTTTTAATAAACTTTCTACGTCAGTTTTTTGTGTGTACGACCAGAAAGACTTGACTTGAATGACTTTGCACCACTGTACCGAGAGCCGTAAATGGCACAGTGGAGTAAACAGTCATTACTTTAAATTTAGGCTTTGAGGACTTTTTCTCAGGATGCAACACAACGGGACCGATTTACAAGAATAGAGGCTATAATTGGCATGTGCAGAGTCGGGCTAAGAGACTGGAATAATACCTGATTTAGACATATTTGATTTAAAGATATCAGTTAAATTTAGCTCCGTGTAATTCTCATTGTCTGTGTTCTGTGTAGGCTCCCACAAGGGCGTCATACTGTACGTGGACATTGTTCACGGCTTGTGCCAGCAAGGCTTAAGTTTTCCAAAGTTAAGGTGCAGCTAACATCTGTGGAATTATTTTACAATTGAAAATAAAAGCAGTCCAACAATCACTTGCAATATTTGCACAGCCAGTATGATAAAGTACCTAAGATAAAAAAAGACTGCTGTATTGTTTCCCTTGGTCACACAGATAGGACATTTTATTCGGTTTGCTGTTTCAGTAAATGAAACAATCAAAGGCCATAAAACATTTTTTCGTTCACTTTTAAAGTACATCTTTAATGAGTCAAGAATGCATTCACTTGTTTTAAGTGTGCACAGTGCAGCTGTGTGATATATAAAAAAAAAAAGATTATCAAATAAGATCATGGTTTTGGTAAATAATGTTAAAGTATCTGCGTCAGCGTTGGGAACTTTCCTCACTATAATTGCCTGCATGCACGTTATATGTAAACAATACATAATTCGCAACGTTAATCAATTGAGAAAAATGTCTTTTCCCACCAAATGATGACCTGATCGTCATCTTTGCCAATTAGAAACTAAATGTTATAAATGTGTGAGATCAGTAGTATAATATTGTCATAGGAGAGCTGCTAAAGAGCCAAATAAGCTTCGATCCCACATTATTCTTTTTAAAATGTTGATATCTTTAAATCAAATGATCCATCACCTTTGTTTCAAAATCAAAGAACGTTTAACAAAAGGGCAAACCTGCTACGTTTTCCCTATTATACTTTACAGGACAGGGAGAACCTGCTCTTCTTATGTTGAAAAGAAAGGCAGAGTAGAGTACCAGCCGTTTGTTGCTTGGAAATGTCTGCAGCTTGAAGCCAAGAGCACATTTTGAAATCATGCGATCCATCTTCAGCAAGTGTCTCAACAAAGATTCATCTTACGAGGCTTCTTTGGAGTGATGAAACCTTGCGTCTCTAGATCAGAGCTTTACTCAGATACAACCTCTTAGACGGAGGTTGAGCTATGAGAGGTTTTTATGTAAATGATTTACCATGGCAGGTATAGTTTGAGACAAACGTTCTTGACCCTGGAAAGTGAATATTGCCATTATTGTCCCACTGGACCAGTTCTAGATAAAAGAGTAAGTGATAAAGATAATAGGCTGCCAGAGTCATGATGCCATGTATCACGGGTCATAAACCTCTTGAACCCATGAAATTGTGTTCACAGTGCTTATCTTATCCCTCCTCAGCCTGTGGATGATACCGCTGCTTAAATGCACTAGTTCCTGGTGAGGCTTTCACTGCAGCCAAACGTTGACATTTACCTCAGTCTACCTAGAATTGAGCACAGGTAGAGCGCGCTGAACAAGCACTGATAGAGGGCCCAGGTGAGACGATGAAGAGATAAGGTGAAAGAGCACAAATAAGCTCAGGTGTAAACAACTTAAAGGAAGTAAGAGAGCGAGGACCTATAGGAGGAGTAGTGGCAGGACTGAAGCAGCGGAGGCAGATTGTGGAGAAACATTCTGACATTCATCCCAACATGCCTCCGCTTTGCTTCTGTCAGAGCTGTGAAACGCTTCATGTGCCAGGAGCGCTGTGTTTTCCCACTTTGCTCCATCAATGAGTATTCAGGTAGTGGTGTCTACGAGGACCGGTGGCGTCCGCAATCTAAACAATGTCCTGATCTCGGGCCTTTTAGCAAGGGCAACCTGACTCAGAAAAAAGAAAAAGAATTCTCTGAGAAATCGAGGTGAAGCCTATTTGTAAGAGCAGAAGATTTGGATACTCGCTGTCGGTCCGTTGTCATTTTGATTGATGTGTTTATTTGAACCCACGGCACCTTCCACACATGGAGGCTGGTGGCTACTACATTTTCCGTTGCCTCAGGCCACGCTGCAAGGGGTGACAGAAATCACACTTTGTCTTTTGAATGCTTACATGCACAAAGACAGTTTCTTCTCTTCTCAGGCTTGCTAATAGATTTTGATGGTGCTGTATGTGAAACCAGAGGAGCAAAGGGGACAAGCAGGCAGAGAGAAGGAGTCATGAAAACCACCTCCCAGGGACTTTGTGGAGCTGCTACCTAAACCAGTGTTGTTTTTGTCTCCTTTAAGTGTTCATGAAACCTTTTTTTGGCACACAGAGAAGCGCTCACACTGCTTATATTAGTGTGTGTGTGTGTGTGTGTGTGTGTGTGTGTGTGTGTGTGTGTGTGTGTGTGTGTGTGTGTGTGTGTGTGTGTGTGTGTGTGTGTGTGTGTGTGTGTGTGTGTGTGTGTGTGTGTGTGTGTGTGTGTGTGTGTGTGTGTGTGTGTGTGATCCAACTTGCACACGTAAACAAAGAGACGAAGCCAGCCACCTGATTGAAAGCTGAAACTGCTACGCTATGGTGGACAAAGATATGTGACGATACAGAACTGAGAGAGGGCTGTGTTAGTGGCTAGTGGAAGAGGATCTGATGTGTTGCTCCTGTTGACCACTCCGAGTACTCTCACTGAATACAAAACATATAGACGGTCTTTGTCTCCCAGGGATCTGGATTACTCAGTTAAACAAACCGCTGAAACCTTAGCTGCAGAAAAGGGCCACTTTGTATGAATAAGGAGAAGTAAAAGATGCAGCTTTCCTAAAAATGTTATCAATCTTTTCCTGAGAACATTTGATATTTTAGTTATTAGCTGGTCGATTTCTCTTCTCCCTGCAATCTCTCACAGCTCCTTAATAGATGCTTACGTCTCTGGAATGTGCGATACAAGCATGCTTATCTAAGTGGAATGAATATGTAATCACCACTTAGTAATCTTACTGCGGAGTGTAAATAATTAGTTTTTATTTAATTTCTGAGCTTGGAGCAGAGCAGCCTCCAGTCAGTTTAAGTTTTAGCATGAAAAGTAATCCCTCTGAGTGTTTTATTGGAAACGACTTCACTCTTTAACACTGATCACTCAGGGCTGAGATAAAGAGCATGCTGCTCACGAGGCTCTCTACACTTTTAAGGAAAGATTTTTGAACTTGTTGTAAGGCCTTGAGTGTGTTGAAAGAGGGAGGGATGGAACAAGCGGTGGAGAATTGCTGTAAAAGCCAAAAGATGTCATCAGGAAAGTATCACCATCTGCTCCCTCCTTCGAGAGCTTTCAGTCCCAAATGCCGCTCTTTACGATGATATTTGTTTAAAGAGCGATGACCACACAAATGTTGACGGGGAGGAGTGAGATTTGAGCGGTGATTGGAACCATGTTTGAGTAAATTGAGAGTCGGTGGAAAATGACGACGAAACGTAGACGGAGAGAGAAAATGTAGAGGAGGAGGAGGATGGGGAATAGCAGCATATGTTTCAGATGGCAGCAGTGGGAGATGGAACTGAAGAAAGAGAAAAGTTTGGAGTGTGGACCAGCTGCGAGTGATGGGATTTTGACTTCATGCTTATCACCTCAAAGGAGCGGCTGTAAAATGCAGCCTGCTCCTCTGCACACCTTCCTCCACCTTTTCTCTCTGTCTCTCTCCTCCTAACCCGAGGTGAAGTGGTTCATTTTTGGAGAATGTGAGGCCTAATAGTTACGGTTTGATATGCTGTGCAGCTTTCTTTCATAGAGACAACCTCTATGTCCCGGGGGAGCTAACTCATTCAGCGCCGCATGTATGCTTCGGCTCTGCGCTCCCTTCTACTTAATGTGAGCTGCAGTGGTCACGGAGTACAGCATTTTTTGGCGTGTGACATTTGTGCCGTAACAGTTGATGCAATCCTTCGGGGGAACAAGGAGAGTCTGAGACAGTCAAAATGCAGCATATTGGTATCAAATCCGGCTTTGTTTTGTCATGATGTGACTTGATTCAAATCATTTTTACGACACTACAAGATAAAATACACGAGAGGCACAACAGCTTGCTGCAGCCTCGTTGTGAGCCCCTCACAGCTGTGTCATGTGGAATAATCCTGACCAACACCCTACGAGCTTCAGCCATGGAAAGGTAAAAATGGAGCACAGATGTTGATGAGCGGCGGGCTAGTTACATGTGACAAACGTGGTAACAAGGTGGAAGCATGTGAACGGTGAAGTTAAGCTTCAGCTGAGACATCAACGGGTTGTGGTGTGGGGACGTTTGCAACGCAGGAGAATGATTGATGGAGGTTGTGATGGAGTGGACTGTCACATCTGATATATCTCGTAAAGAAGTCAGCATGAGTCACCAGAAACCATCAATACCATTTCACTGTTGAACGTGTTGCTTTTATTTTGGTAAATTCCTACTTTTTTTTTCTGGAAATAACTATTTAATTGGGCAGTAATTTTAGTTTTAATAGAGACTATGTACACTTGCAGTTAAGTAATTACAATTAAATGCAAAGATAGGACAACAAAGAGTCTTTTAATCACACAGTTTAACACATGTGAAGAGTATTAAATGCATAAGTTATTTCAAGGAAGTTACTTCTTTATAACTCAACTAGGGGTTTCAAACTGTATTTAAACAAAGTTAAACAAGTCTCAGACCTTTTGTATCTATTTGTCGCTATCATTACTAAATTATATATTCATTTCAATAAATATGTAGCAAAAATAGGGACCCCAATAAAAAGGTTATGGTTTTGAAGATGAGTCTGTGCAGGACCAGGTCAGCAGGGGGCAGTAGAGCAAACTGGGGATCTGAGCTGAGAGTTGCTCTCTAGCCCTCCTGTCTTTACAAGTATCAGGAAGTTTTAATGCAACACAGCAACACTCAGACTCATTAAATCTCAGTTCTGGTTTTGGATCAAGCTAGTATGACGGGTTCTTTAAAATCTGTGGTGCATCCTCAAGTGAGATGTTGTCCTAAATGTGACCGGTTTCCTCCTTACACTTTGTGAACCTGAATCTAACTTGTCTTTTTTTTTGCAATTCCAAGCAACAACATCACTTAAATCCAAAATATTTTAGCTCCCTGGTTTCCTCTTCTGAGATTTTGAGCATTTTCAGGCATTAGAAAAATACAAATGTCCTTTCAGTGAATTACAAACGTGAGGAATGTAAGACAAACGGCCTTTAAATGCAAATTCCTGCCTCTCCTCTGGACCATATTTATCTGGGAGGCAAATTAGGCCTGCACTTAAAATGGCGATTGGAGTAGGTAAGTGGGGGGACAGATTCATTAGTTCATCCTTCATCGTCAGTACAGGAAGACGGTGTGTAAATGTAAGGGCACTCTCCTCAGGTAGCTGTAGTGTAGAGGGGTGAGTAGTAGACTACTGATGTAGAGAACTTAAAAGCATCTAACGCTACAAACAAGCTGAGTTCTAAAGAAATGAAACTGTCTGACGAGGAGTTTGTGTTTACTGTAGTCTTTTGTTCATTGGCAAAACGACACACCTTCGGAGAATGCTGTGCTCTGATGGTAGGACATGGAGGAATTATTTATACTTCCTCTGTGTCGTTTGCCTTTTGTGCGAAGAGATTCGTGCTGCGTGTTTGTTCAGCTGGATCAGATGTAAAGCAGTTCAACTTCATGCCATTATGTCACCGCTGTGTCTCCACGCTGTCATTAAACAGGTCTAATAGCTAAGAGTTTTCACCAAGGTTATATTGACCGGTTGTTTGCTGTGGGTGGAATCGGGGATGGTTTAAATGTAGGAGAGGGAGCTTTGTAACCCCAGACATGTTTGTTTGCCAGGAGCCCACCGCTGAAGATTTGGATGCTGCAGGGAAGCTGCTGACAACCCTGAAATCCTGATCAGATCTTTTGAAGGGGCAAGAAAAGTAAAAGTGCAGCTGTGGTTGAAGAGGATATTTCTTGTATTCTGAGTGTTTGCATGTGTTTTAATCCGTATATTTGCAATGCAGACTGCTCCACCTGTCCAGGGTCAGTAATAGGGCGCCATCTGTGTAACAGCAGGTGATGATTGATGATGTCATGGCTAGGGGAAAGGGGCCAAAAGGGAGCGAGGCGGGGAACTGAGGAGGGGGATGCTTTAGTGTTTCTTTTTTATATCCAAGATAAGGTGAGGTCATTCCTGAAGCGATGCACATGTATAGAAGAGTTCAGCTCAGATGATAGATGATAGACTTTTTTAAGAGATGGCTGGATGGAGTTTTTCCATCATTTTCACACAACCTTTGAAAAATCCTCTCTCCCTCTTTCCTGCAAAGTCTAAACAATTCTGGGGAAATAATAACCAGAGCCCAAAAACCGTTATTGCTACCTTCTTATTTGAGAAAGGCATGATGGCAATCGTAATTACCCTCATCAGGCTGCTGATATTTATAGGAGACGGAGTTAAAGCCGGATTTAGCCTGGCTATTGATTTTACTTCAGAGAATGCACACCGCTATAATTACTTGTCCTCTGTCAGGAAGAAAAACTTAGCAAACCGTGTACATTTGTGGTCATTCAGCCTTGAATTTGAATATCTGTGCTGGTTTTAGCTATTTTTGTTCATCTAACCCAGTGTTACTCATTGCGTGGCCAACTTTTAATTGGTGGCTCGCGTGGCAGTGGGCTAAATAAAGGGATGATAGATATGATTATGGAGTCAATACAGATATTTCATAAAAACACTAAAACCATATATATATACATATAACCCGTTAAAACACTGAAAGTGTCTGCTCTATTAGCCTACAAATAATACAAATAAGTGATAATAATAATAATTGATAAAAGATGCAAATATAGACAGAAACAAGATATTTAAACTTGCTCCGTCGACACTGACTCCCTGTGGAGTTGCCAGTTTTGGCGGTCTATCAGCGTGGTGAATGTGCTCTTGGACGGGTAGATACATGGTGGGCTAGTATATAAATAAATAAACTTAAGCTCATTAAAAAATATGTTAACATAAGCATGCTTATGAATATGGACATTTGCTAAAAAATAATTTATATCGCTTAATTTGAATTGGAGGATACTACGACCAACCTGGCACTTCATACTCGCGTTAGCTTCACCATTTCATGCTAGTTGGCACGTGTTTCTACAGATGTAAAATGGATCGATTTCTTATTAAAGAGTTGCACAGCAGGTGGACAGAAACAAAGCGTGACACACGAGGAAAATTAAGATTTGTCTTTGGAGCATCAAACCACAGCGGAGTCGAGAGGAAGATGCTGGAGATGTGGTTTGTGGACAGACAACAGCTGCTCCCGTTAAAAAAGAAAGGTACGAGCCATACAAGATGAGCAAAGGACATTTCAAGACAAGTGGACAGAGGAGTTTGTATTTGTCCTCCAGATTAATAAGCAGACGTGCTGTTTATGACTGGATGTAGCTTTTCATACTTTGCGGCTCTCCTGTTGACTTTGTCCGATCAATGTGGCTCTCACGTAAAAAATAGTGAAGACCACTGCTCTGACCCGTGGACAGACTAACTGTCTGATGCAGGAGACTTCAGGTCAGCCAGGTCCAGAGTTGAAAAACACAATAACCTCTGCCACCGCGGCTCTGTGCCACTGTCTGCATCTCAATAGCTTCTGATGACTCGTCTCGTCAAACGCACACCCAGTCTGTCGCCTGCTGTCGTCCCGTGCTCCACATACACATAGAGCCTAATGCACTGGTGAAATACTTATCTAATTTAGAAGGTTATCACTACCCCCAGGTGCTGATGTGAAGGCTGATAGAGCTGATGCTTCAGTCTACACAGTGAAGGCTGCAGGTGCTTTTTTTTTTTTTTTTTTCAAAGGCTGATAAACTCAGATGCTGGCAGACGTTGAAGGTGTGTGTGTGTGTGTGTGTGTGTGTGTGTGTGTGTGTGTGTGTGTGTGTGTGTGTGTGTGTGTATGTGAGATAACAAATATGAGCCAGCACCTCAAATCTCTGTGAGGAAATCATTAGAAGGCCCAAGATCTCTTTGTCGATTGACCAGCTGTTTGTGGAGCTTTACCCTCCCTATTTGCTGCGGCTTACAACACAGCACGCTGCTCTACACGCCTGAGTAAGTCTTCAATGCTTTCTCTACGCTCCCTGTTGAATAAACATGCATATGGATAAATTAATCGCAGTGTTTACAGACACGCTCACCTTCTCTCGACGACTCCATGTGTGTGTGTTTCACAGTGATACACAGGATTTTATTACATAGTAATGAGATCCAAGCCTGCTGGTACTTGTGAATGTTGGAGCAGCTTATTAAATATTGACGATGTGCTATTCTAAGATACTCTGGCCCAAACTTGCCTCACACTATGGACCTTGGAATGAGATACTTTAGGGACTGTTGTCTTTTTGAGATATTGTTGTTCAGTCACAAGCAGTCAATACTCTGAGACTGCTGCTCGGATGGTACACTGTGATCCTGTCTATCCACACGTATCACTCATTAGTGATAGAGAGCCTCTTCTGCTCTGTACTCAAGTCTGCAGCTGGGAAAACACTAAGAGACTGAAAAGACCCTTTATCACCACTGACGTCATATTGGACTCCAGTCGAATTAAATAAAACATGCTTGACGTAGACTAGTTTGAGGTCAAATCAGGAGGGGAGAGATTTGAAACATTACAAAATGCTGTTACTTGTGCTGGCCTAAACTAACGTCCCTAAAAACAAACTATAGACAGTATACCAAAACCTGAATGAGGACTTTTCTTTAAAACTGATGCGAATTGTTTTTTTATCACGGTCAGATGTTGATGCCATGTTGGCCGCCCCGACCTATCGCACGGCTCCATCTACCCATTACATCTAATATATCCAGTACTTCTCCCGTACTGAAATAAATACTTCATTTGTGTTAGATTGAGATTAATGGATTAATAACTGCACAACTGTATTAGAAATATGCATTCATGTGAGCACAATATAAAGTAAAAAAGCCTAGTTGTTCATGCATTATATGATATTATGATATCTACCTGTCGATTTTATTTATATAGCAAAACATGAAAGCCCTGACAGGCAAGTGAAAAATGAAACTTTTCCTTTCTTAGTCTGATTTAAATAGTTTTCTCTCTTGTGGTTATGACTTAAGAACAGGTGGAAACAAGTTTTGCCAGGATCGTTTTCCTATGTTACTTTATTTTTTCATCATATATTGTGTGTTAGTAACTTGCATTCAAAGATTATCCTGGCAAAAACTTTTTTCACTTGTTCTTAAGTCATAAACACAGGAAGGAAAACGCTCTATATCAGACTTTTTCACTTTCCTCTCTTGCCTTTTGAGCACACCACAATCTTTCCAGACGTAAAAATGAGTTGTCGATGCCCGATCAAGATAAGAATTCATATTTGATTTGTGCGGTGTGTTAGCAGTTTGAGTTAACTCCTACTCTTTTGTTAAGTTTAATTAATTACTTATTTAAGATTTTCCATGGGGAACTTGTAAATGTGTTGCTCAGTGATGTAATGATTACCTCCTACATCTTTAGCTACAGTTTACATGTGCTTTATCTTGCCACCAGTGTGAACGCTGTTATGAGATGCATATCCTGATGCAGCCCCTTTCCACAAATCTCCATCAGCGTTCACAGGTCGACATAGATGTGCTCCGTCGGGTGTCAAAATTGCTGAGATTGTGAGATATTGGGCAATAGGACAGTGAGTAATGAGGAGAGCCACAAATCAATAAAGATGCAACAGTCAGGCCCTTGTTATTTCGGGACGGAGAATTTGCGGCGTTGTGCCGTGGTCGTGCTGCCGCAGTGACGGCCCATTTAATGTCTGTGCTTGTGTATTTTTGGTGTAAGATTATGTATCATGAATACACGAGGCTCAGAAACCGTCCTCTGCATTACACAGAAATATGTAAATGAAAAGCAAAGCTCCAGATCAAAGGGTTGCATATGGTTACAGCAGATAAGTAGCAGAGGATCCCTGTGCAGTTATGCAATTTTACTAAATATACAAGGAAAAAAACTTTCTGAAGAGTTTGTCTTTGATTTGTCTCCCGGACCATGTCTCTCCCCTTGTCTTGTTCTTAATTTGAGGTTAATTTGTTTGAAACGTGCAGCAGGCGGACAAGCTGTAGTGTTGTAGTTATCAGTATGCATGACTATTGCTATTGCACCTCAATTTCACACCCAGTGGGATATCTGACATGTTTCCCCCTCAGTAGAAATTAGAAGTCAGAGTTTTCTCTTTGCTCTTTCTTTTTGTTAATGTCCCTTCACACTTTTCCCTAAACTTCTGTCTTATCACCTCCTCTCCTCCCGCGTCTCTGACTTCGTATGGCTCCACTTTCCTTCCTTAAAACTCCATCAGGCTTTCATAAATCAGCTGTGATTGAAATTTTCTTACTGGGGCTGTAATAAGTCCACCCGCTGTTCCCTAACCACCTCGCTTTACATTAGAGAGCCATGCAGTAAGGCTGTCTTCCTGTGCTGAAAGCTCACCAGCTCGTTATGTATTATTACCGGGACGGGACTCGACCGGAAAGCTACACTTGCATCATCTGCATTTATAGCATATTCTATTTTATTTTACTTTTTTTTTTTTTACATGATCTTTATTGGTTTTGTAACCTAACAGCCCCAGGGCTGAATAAAATAACAATGTAAAAGATGGTAATCACATAGATGCCAGATCGACTCGCCCCTCCCTCCCTCCCACCACCACATATTCCCCAAAACCTACACACATCCTGCCCAAGCACCCACCCAAAACTATACAATATAAATCGGACAGGTCGGACTCACACATGACAGCTGTATCCAATCCTTATTTGAATATAAACTGAGAGCTATATTATGGACTCAGTCTCCAGAAATGTTTGAAAACCACCCCAAATATTTTTAAACTCTCCAGGTTTTCCCTTCAGGTTATAAAAGATCTTTTCATTTGGAATACATGACAATAATTATATATATATATATATAATATTATTAGTCCATCCAGCAAATGTAGGTGGATGTTAATTGTTCCATTGCATGGCTATACATTTGATGGCTGTGATAAGGGCTATTGTAATTCATTCATTGTTGTACCCGTTTTATATCTTGGGCAAATCCTGAGTAAATATAAGATATAAACCCTCTCACTCCCCTTTGGTCACACACAAGTGCATCTAGAGGTAATTCTTCCAATGGTTGTAAACCTTTGACTGGTACTGTATTTGAAAAAGTGAGTACAGGGTAGCAAGTACCGGGAAGAGAGCTCTTCGAAAGTCTGGAGGGCTTTAAACAGATTCCCAAAAGTTTTTTGATACATTTTGTAAACCATATATTTGGGATACCATCTCTAAAGGCTCTAGT
This sequence comes from Cottoperca gobio, assembly GCF_900634415.1. Classification (NCBI taxonomy): domain Eukaryota; kingdom Metazoa; phylum Chordata; class Actinopteri; order Perciformes; family Bovichtidae; genus Cottoperca; species Cottoperca gobio. Next base: position 13,900,040 of record NC_041369.1, read on the forward strand.
TAAAGAGGGATTTATGTGAAAAGGAAATTTGTGATTGAATACAACCTGTTTTTTTTCTCCAAATCTTATATGTATGGACAGTTGGTTGTGGAACCAGGGGAGATTTTAAAGAGCTGACATATGGTACTGATTTAAATTTATAAAGTATGAACGCAGTCACCAATTTGTATAATATGAAATGTCGGTGTTAGACCTTATTGCGGTCGCCAGTAGCTCAATGGCAACGGTGAATAATAGAGGAGCGAGGCAACAGCCCTGTCTAGTGCTGCGTAATCGAATGAATCTGGCTGTAATGTCCTTATTAGTTTGTATTTGTGCTGTAGGGTGTCTATAGAGCAATTTCACCAAATTGTTGACACTGCAACACAAGGGATTTGGAGCTATGGATTATATTGAAAAATCTTCTATCATTGTCAATTGATGATCTATTCTGAATGAATCCTGCTGAGTCGTAGAGCAAGGACTTTAGAGAACATTATACATTCACTGGGTAGACTTGAAATAGGCGTGCATAAGCTGCAACATTTGGGATCCTTGCCTGGTTTGGGTAAAACAATAATAATGGCCTGCGCCAATGACTCTGGAAGTCTACCTGTTTCTATAGCGTAATTAAACATAATGGGGTTCTATCAGTTTGGGGCTGATTGCCAAGGAGAATCCGTCATGGCCTTGTGATTTTCCTGGTTAAAACTTTCATCACCTCCCCTTTTGTAATACTGCCCTCTGGTGTCTTCCTGTAGTAGTCTGATAGAACAGGAAAATCTAGCTTGTCGAGAGAATGCCTTATGCTCACAGAGCTACATCCTTGAGATGTGTACAGGTATTGGTAGTAGCTGTTTTGACTTAAATGGTTAGAGAATAACTGTTATTTGACTGTACTGTTGTTTTTCTAGTTCCTTAATCTAATTTTCAAGAGATTTGATTGTATCTCCATATTCTTTGCGTTAACCAGAGGTGTAAGATAAGATAACCTCGCTTTACGTCCCGTGTTAGGATTTGCTGTATTTCGATTTATAAAAAAATAAAAAAAGGTACATTTCCCTGCTAATCATATTCACGAATTCTGAATCATTAAGTAGGTGGGATGTAAATCCCCATTACGCCTGGAAACTGGCACGGTCTTAAGTCTTAATGAAAGGCAGGGACTGTTATATAGAGTGACCGGTCCAGTGCAAGTTGTTTTCACCATGAAATTGTCCTCACATCAGCTGTGTATCACGTTTACGCCACTAATCAGTAAAACCAGAGTCTGTAAAGCTGTGTAAACTCTTTATTATTTTATTCTGCCTCTCCAGTATCAAAACAAAGGCCGCTGAGTAGACGAAGGGGCTGGTGATATTTTGAACGGTCCATTGGTCCATTTTTTATAAGGATGTGTTTACTAGACGGTCTGATCATGTCTAAGTTCAATATCTTGTTCGATCATGTCCGGGTATTCCCAGCTCTGCCGCTTCAACCGACTCGAACGCTCTTGTTGGGTATCCACGTTCAGGGCTGCAGGATAAAACATCTTGCATCTGATGTTGGCCTGGCAGAGCCGGCTCTTTAGTGTGTTGAAAGCCATCCTCTTCTTTTGTAGAATGTGTAGGGAAATATTATTTTGGAGTTGCCGTACATGTGTCCTTGTTCTCTGAGAAATTTGATGACAAAGGTTCTGGGCATTCCACTTTCCTGTGGCGTCCTCCGAAGCGTTCGGTGAGTTTCTGTCTCCGGCGTGTTAGAGAGATCCAATGTCGTTGGTAACCATTTGTCTAAGAAGGCGAAGACGTCTTTACCTGCAACACCAACCAGGAATCAAACAACCCTCAGTTGTGTCCTTCTCTGGCGAATTTACCCGCACTACACATCGCGATCGACCGGTCGACCTTTTGGGCACCCCTGATCTACTTGGTTTAGACGGGCGGCAAATGCTTTCTGTATCACGTCAGTCATTTTTTCCATCTCTCTCAAAAGCCAGACTGGAGGCTGGGTGTCCAAGCAGCTGCCAGCGTCAGCTCGCTGCACTTTGGTGCTAGTTTTGTATTAGTCGGCGTCTTGGGTGTTCGTCAGGAGGTTAAAAACTTAAGGATAAAACAAGAAGGGTTACTTGGTACCGGAGAAGTATTATGAGAGCTTTTAGAGCATGCTGCCGTTCACGTTGCAGCTATAACCGGAAGTCCAATCTGTACTTCTTTTCCCGTTTCCTTCCATTGATGGCTGAATCACAGCTGATTGTCATCAAACATGCAAAGATTAGTATTGCTAAGCGACAGGATTGGAGACATTGTGTGGTTGTGCTGTAAATTAGATGCACCTTTATGTCATTCTGAATAGATTCAGGAGCCAGTTATACAAACCTCCTCACTCAGTGGAATCAGCAGCTCGTTTGCTCTCTTGTTGCCTGCCGTTGCTTCGTCACTTAAGTGGGTCCAATTTTACGCCGTTCATTTACAAACCACAATCCACAAACTGCTGTTTGCACCAGCTCTCGTTTTACTTAGAAGGACTTTTATTCAGTACTGAAGTACATCAGAGAAAATGGCTTAATCAAATACCAGAACAGTTTCAGTGTGCAAGTGTTTCAAGAGTTTCTTTTCAATATCTTTACAACATTCAGTGTCTCAACTATCAGTTCCATTCATTAAGGCATTAGTGATCCAATAAGTTATCATGTAAAGTAGTGTGGTACAGATCCTGCATATGGTATTTTAAATGTGGGAATAATGAGTGTATCGGTAGAGAAGTCAGCAGTTGTGGAAGAAGAATCCAGATCCTTATCTGAAGTAAGAGTACTTAGACTGCAATATAAATGTATAAGCAGTTCAAATACAAGTGTATTATTATATTATTATTACTGATTAGCATCAATAATGTTGCTGGTCGAGGTAAAGCTCAGTTAAACTTTTGTATATACTTTTGGGGTGTTTAAAATGACATACAAGAATCTGTCATATGTCTGTAACATATGCAGACTCTTGATCTGAAAATTAATTGGAAACTAATAGCTGTGAAATAAATGTAGTGATGTAAAAAGCACAATGAAGAAATGTCCTTTTCTAATGTGTTTCTTTTGCACTTTGTCTCAATGAGGTTTAACAGTATGTAAAGCACTTTGAATTTGCCTTGTTGCTGAAATGTGCTCTATAAATAGACTTGCTTTGCCTTACCTTTACTATAACCAGTACTTGTATTTAGTCACTAGTCTCTCATTTGTAGTGGTGGAAAGTAACTGTGATGTGGCTGTTGTTGTGTTTAAAGTGTAACATCTCTTTATTGTGTTAGCTGGCCAAAGTCCACGCGCCGGATCCGTGGACCTGCTGAAAGACTGTATTTACAGTCCAAAGCCGTTTAATCAGTGTTACTCAATAAAAGTAAAGTGCTGCTCAGCTCATTAGCCAATGGAAAATACCTTATCAGTGTAGATAGAGAACAGCAAGTCCTACTGCTTCATCTAGGTCTTAAATAACACAAATCAAAGCAGAATGATCAGGTTTCAAAACATCAGAGAGCGTTACATAGACAAATACAAGCATGAATAATATTCTAACTTTCAAATCAAAGTCTTTATTAAGGCCCTGAGGTTGTAAGCTACCTAGAATCGAACGTTTAAAAAAAATAAAAATAAAAATACCAACCCTTCGAACATGGTCAATACTTTACCATTTGGTAAATAAATTATACACAGCATGAGTTTATACTCCATAATAACCCAGGGCTGAGCCTTAGGAGTCTGTGTGGATTCTTCACATGCCTGTACATAATGTATGTGACAGGGGTCAGGGGAGGTTTACATGTTTCCGTGTGTTTAGCCAGTTTTAGAGTATTTAGACGGCTGCAATTAACACACCATGTTTGATGTTTGTTTTTCTCTTCCCTTCATAGCCAGCATTCCTATCCATCAAAAGTTGTGGGCCTCTTGCTCCTTATCGACCTAAACAAGCACCATCGTTTTCAGTGACTCATATCTGTATTTAAAGGTTTAATTGGTGTTTATCTGCGGACTTCAGCTTGAAATGGCCTGTAGTATTACTCATGTATTTGAGTGATTGTATTGTGCTGTTACTTTGCCTTGAATACAGATGTAAGGATGTGTGTTTGTAATTTACCCTTTGGCATCTGTGCTCCACCTCGCGTCCCTCTGTGCCTTCCGGGGATTGGTGATGCCGGCAGTAACGGCCTCTCTGATTGGTGGACAGTGATGGTGGTTCTCCAGGTTTGGATGACTCTTTGTCTTAAAACGGTCTCAGATTCAGAGGGGTGTGTGTGTGTGTGTGTGTGTGTGTGTGTGTGTGTGTGTGTGTGTGTGTGTGTGTGTGTGTGTGTGTGTGTGTGTGTGGTAGTTGCAGGACAGGCTTAAGTCGGGTTAGGGGCGGGTACTTAAGGTTAAGCTCAGTGTGCAGAGCAGAGGGAGTCTATTTAAAGGACACCACCTCCCTCTCATGAATTATTCAACAACTTTGCCCCTCCCCCACCTCATCAAGATCAGCTGGAGGAAGTGGTTGATCGGCCAATGGGATTACAGTACCAGATTGACTCTCTGTGTGTGTGTGTGCAGCTGAGGGGGAGAACAAGCCTGGACAAGTAGCAGCACCAGCAGTTCTATGTTTGTACGTGTGTGTGTGAGGAAAATGTAGGGCAGCCGCTTGTTCGCCCTCCCTCTGCCATCTCTCTCCCTATCTCTTCCTCCGTCTGTCATTGTCTGTGCTGCCGTAGCTGCAGTCGCCACGGCGACGGCTGATATTGTTTCCACGGCTTCACTTCCATATTTGCAGAGGCTCGGCTCTCTCTCTCTCTTTCTCCCTCCTCGTCTCAGCTCACCTCAAGGATTTCCAGAGGGGGCATGTAACCTCCCTGAGGAACCATTGTCTGCGTGAGGGTGTGTGTGGGTGTATGTGTGATTGTCTGTGTGTGTGTGTGTGTGTGTGTGTGTGTGTGAGAAAGAGAAGTGAGGTGGCTTCAGGATCCAGACATGAATTCTTGTTGGAAAATGAAGATTCAGGTACAGACATCTTGTTGTTGATGGTGTTGCTGTTGTGGACGTTTGTCTCTTGTGTTGTTTGTGTTGATGTTGTTGATGTTGTCATTGTTGTGATTATTTTCAACGCTGCAGGGTGCACGCTTTACATTCTGAAGCTTTACATAATGTGGACATGCATAGTTGATCATACATAAGCCGTGTATGAAGAAGGCGATGGTTTTAAAAGGAAAGGGGCTCATTGCAGTTTCCATTCAGTGGTTGTTATGGTGAGGCCTTCTGTCTCCGTGGTGATGGCAGAGCGCTTGTGCTGCAGCAGCACAGCGATGAAAGAGTTGCCAGGTGTGTGTGTGTGTGTGTGTGTGTGTGTGTCCATCTTGTTAAGCAGAAGAGTGTCACAATACTGTGTGGGGTCATGAATGTGTTTACATTATGTTTTCATATCTGCATGTTGTGATGTGTGTTTAGCGCTATCTGTCGTGGACTCTGAACCCTGTAGGTTTTTTTGCAGTCTGTGCATTCATGATGGTACAGAGGAGCATCTGCCACTTCCTCAGTGTGTAAGGTTGACCCACTTTCTTCTGTGCTTCTGCCCTTTGTTCTGGATGAGTGGGGGTGCATGGAAACACTGTATGTGACTTGTCAACCTCAACGCCCCATGAGCATTGTCATGTTGACTTCTACCTCTTTTAGAATAATCATTGTTTTGTGTAATCAACTCTTCAGGCTGTTTGCGTGCTGTCACAGAGTTTGGTGATAGATTGCTACAGAACATAGTGAAATACCATATCTGGTCAAATGCAGCACTCATGAACTCACTAACCCCTCTGCTCTTTTTCTTCTATTTTGTCTTTGCTCGTGTGCTCTGGGACCCAACTGTACTTATTGTGTGAAGGGGCAAAGAGAAGGCGGCAGTCTTCTCTGTAGAGTGTGATAGTTTACTAATGGTTACACACAGGAACTCCAGACAAACACACAAGGCCTCAGTGACAGAGTGACCTGATATAAATATATTTCCCCCTCTCGGTCTACAGCTTAGCATATCACATCATCGACTGATGCACCAAATCACAGAGCTTTGTGTCAAATCTGCAGCTGCGGGGGAGGGAGGGGGAGATTAATGCAGTCACATGTCATGGCAGAGTTTAAATCCTGTTGGAGAAGGGAGGAGGAGGGGACAGAGGGAGAAATGAGGAAGAAAGGTGAAGACAGCATGAGATTAAGCAACACAGGAGAGGACAGCAAGGCAGAGGGTATCGTGCACACAGGAGTTTGTGTTATTTGGTGCGGTTTTACTGCAGCACTGTGATGGTTTCACTCACCAGTTGGGTATTTTGCCCACAGAGCACCACTGTTAAAAACGTTGTGTCCCTTGTCGTCGTCTTGTTGTTCTCTAAAGAAGCTCACTTTTAAAACTCTTGAGCATGATTTTTAACATCTGACAGTGCAGAAAACTCATGCAGTTAGTATTCAGCATGCTGGATACTGAATCCTTTTTTTAAAAAGAGGAACTTGTTTCAAATGTTCCTTCAGATAGGGTGTTCATATTCCCTGTGGGTGCCAGAACTAATGCTTCTCTAAGCAGCTGCTGTTAGCTATAAAGAAGCTGTTTAGTGGGATCAGTCCTCAAGCTGTTATGGACTCTTGCTTTTACAGTCGGCGATAGTCTGTAAGTCCCTTCTTATCTGAAGTTTCACTGATTTGGTATTTCAAACCAGTCATTTAATATGACTCTTGGTCAATCATTCAATCCTTCCACTCGAGCTGACCTCTTGGCCACATAAAAGCATTTCTTTGTTTCTGCAAGGCTGTTTGTAAAGGATTATTTCACGGGGGGACTGAGGGTTTACTCACTAATTAGGAGGCGCTGAACTAATTATCCGTAGCTTTCCTTTTTGTGGTAAATAATGACTTGTGTCATGGGGAAGAGTCTGACCGAAGCGCAGCTAATGAGGCTTCAATGCTGAGTCACAAAAATACTTCACCATATCTTTGGATCTTTATCTCTTATAAAGCAATCACACCCTACTTTTACTGCCCTGTCATATTTCACTTTTTTCTTACTGCAACTCTGATTAGACTATAATACTGCCCTAGAGCCTTAATAGACTCACAGCCAGTCACTGTCTACATGGTCTTGCACTGAATATGATGGTCACTGCCTCTCATCTTCCATATCCTGTTTGGACATGCTGATATAATTATGCCAGAGATGAAGAAAGATGAGGGACGGATAGAGTAGGAGGAGGAGGGGAAACCACAAGCTCACATGCACATCCTGCCCATGAGTGCCCAACCAGACATGCTCGTTCACACACAAAGGCTGTAGATCTGTGCACAGAGTAGAGGTGTTTCACCCCGCAGTCTCACTTTACATGCCATCTCTGTGGGATGTGGTTTAATGATGCACACAGAAACACACACAGATACCACAGGCTCACACTGTGAGGCTGTATATTTAGTGAACTATTGCATTTTGGGTCAAATTAAAACACCCTTTAAAAAAGACTGCTAGGTTAGGCAAATGTTCAAAAGATTTGTTGGAAACCAAACTTTCTAAGCTATAGCTTTTTGTCTCTCTCCTTTCCCCCCCAGAGACACAGTTACTCTCGGTCTGGTGAGCCGGCTGTGGTCAGCAAAACTCTCCACTGATTGTTGTTACTGTGCATAGTTCAGATTTCTCATCTTCAGACGCTTTCCTGTCCGGCTGCCGTCCTCCTGAAGTGACTGCTGGACATTGACAGATTTAGGAAACCACAACTTTCTTTCCTGAAGGGACTCTTCGTCAAGGATGTTTGATATTGCATTTGCTGCAAGGATGTGTGCCTATGACCTCTGAGGGCGGAGGAGGTAGTCAAGGCAATGTTTACTCAGATATATGTCTGTGTGCATTTTCTTTACATGCCAACTGTATTTTTAGACTAAGAGTGTGTTTATAATGGCCTACTTGACATGGCTGGCATTTGATTTATGTGCAGAGACTTTGCGGAGGAATATGTTATCTGTCTGTGAAGGGAATGTTGTGTCTGCAGCAACTTGTGAGTTTTAAATAAAGAAAGAAAAAAGCAGGATGGCCTAATTTTTAAATCTGCAATTGGCAGAATGATCGGCCCTAAGCAGATCATGGTATGCTTATGCCATTTATTTCAGGGAAAGCTATTCAGATGTAAACACGGCCTTGTGGAGTCTGCTACAGATTTCTGTTCTGCCTGCAAATCCACAAGCTTTATTCCCTCACCTATCAGTCGAATGTCTCTTTATTTTTGCTTCATGGGGAACTGAAAACAAAGTGGTTACGGTTGTCTGCTCTTCAGCGTGCTGTTGTTTCCGCAGAAGTCATTTTAATAACGCTTTTTTCATCAGGGTTCTCATTTAGAAGTAACATTGACAACTTGAATTAAAGATGCACGATCGATCTCTGCATGGGTTTGTGTTTTACTGACACCAGACCCCTCGAAATGCTGCAAGCAGTCTGAAAGTGAAATTTGTTGTGCAGTATAAAGCCGTTTCAAGTGAAGTGTAAGTTGACATGAAGGTGACTCTTTCTCTTGTCTTCATCTGCTTCACAGTTTCACAAAGCACACATCCCTCTCCAGTTAGCAAGGCTTATTGATTTCCAACAAATGATCATGGAAACACAACCTAACCTGATCAAACTAAGCATTAGGAAGAAAAGACATTAGGAACAATCCAGTTCTCTCACCATATAATTAAAGGTCTTATACACGCGATTACAGCATTTAGATTACAACATTATGTTTCCTTTAATATTTGAACAACCAACCTTTTGAGGATGGTCAACCTAATAAAAAATATATTTCTTTCATGTTACACCCATGTGAAGAATTTGAAAACCACATTTTCAAGGATTTATTTGACGGCCAACTGCACTACAGGCCGGGCATAATGATTTCTAAGGTTTCAGTTGTATACGATCCATTTTACCTCTTTTTTTACTACCACAACACACATTACATGTTTACTTAACTTTTCATAGTAGCACTCTCTCTCGGTGGAGCAGTGGGTGGTAAATGTTTAACGTACTATCGTATGTATAAGGAACGCTGTGTTGTTTAAGCTGTCAAAGACGGAGGTGTAGATAAGCTACTGGACACTGAACTGTGATGATTATGAAATTATACTGCTTCTGTTGAATGAAGAGTTAAGCAGCTTGCAGAGTTCACTTAGAAAAGTAACACATTTACAGAGAAAGAACAAAGAAGCAAAAGGGAGACGCACTCCCACACACGCTGACCTCCATCCATTCATTTCTCTGATTGAATTTCTTTGACAGTCACCTCATTACCACCGTCTGATGGCTATCATTCATTTGGCTTCTCTGGTTCTTACTTTCGCCTTTTTTCCTACAATTACTCAGTCTCTCCCTCCTAGTGATGTTACGATGTCAGCTATTTGTAGCAGGAAATGATGAAGTGAATTTTAACTGAGTAACTGCCACGTTAAACAACTGTCTGTCACTGTTTGGGACGCACAGCAAGGAGTTGCTTATTGTATGAAAACCCATCTCCCTAAATGTGTTTTAGAGCTCAATAGAGATGTACACGGCATTGTTGAATATTGTGTTGGATGGAGGCCATTTTCCAAGACTGTTAAAATGCCTTTCATCGCCCAGAATCAATGTTCTGCTTCCTGGCATCCTGAAAAAAGATGCTTTCACACATCCCACCAATCATCAGTCCAAAAACACTGTTTTCGTTCTCTGTGACTCCATTAACCTCTGGAAACAGGTGGTTTGTTATTACAGTAGATTGTGGAGCCTATGATTGGCTCGGAGGCAGAGGAAGCTGAAGGTGTTAGTTAATTATGTTTCCGCAGTGACTTTAGGAAGGCCGACGCTCTTTCCTTTCCAAGCTTGAAATATGTTTTATTATTTAATGTTTAGATTTGTGAGTGTCTTCCAGGCTACAGAAATGTTGGCTTCTACCTGTTTCTGCCAACGATGAGATGTGATGTTTGATTTTCTTTTTCCACTGATTCATTAACAGACTATAATGCACTGCAGATTAAAGGCTTGTTGTATGGGAGCTCTGCGGTTGCTTTTCTCAGCTGGGAAAACAAACTTGTGATGTTACTATCTCTCCAAGTGTCTCAGTCACTATCACTATCTCCACCGGAGAGCAGATGTCCTCAGAGGGAGGTAAAGATAAATCAAAGTGGATGAAGTCCGTTTAGGAAAATAGAAACAACAAAAACGTTTCAAAAGAATATGGAGGAACATATGAATACTAAAGTGTTTTCTTTCTTTTTGTCCAGTTCACAAACCTATATGTGCACCATAGATGGTAATTTAAAATCTCTCATGACAAAAGAATGGACCAGGTGAAGCTCGACAGCTCAGTGTGACATCACATTTCATGTCTGTGTTGGGACTGTTGTAAGTATAGACGAGCGCAGATGGTGCAGTAAGCAGCCTCGCTGACGGTAGGTCTCAGCTTTGTATTGACCTCAAACACAAACCTATCTATAAGCTCTGCCTCTGCCTCACAACGCTGGTGTGAAATGGTGCAGAAACGTTTGTCAACAGAGACGTTTACCTTTCTGGCTGTTTTATGTAGTTTTCTAACTTTACAACTATTTTATTCAGCTTTTCACAATCAGTCCTTTGTGTCAAAGTGTTTTACTTTGATATTCCACGTGCATTTACATTCTTCTACATTCTACATTTAGGGTTTGCCTGTACAATGGGATACATAATATTAGAGCTGCAAAGATTAGTCAATGTGTTGCCAAACAAAGTGAGGATTTGATGCTGTCTTCATCATATATGATAGTACATTGTTTTGTCTGACAAAGATATTCAATCTATGAGAATATGTCAAATTGGGCTTTGGGTAATAACAAATACAATTTCACTATTGTCTGACTCTCTGACTATTTTAATTTTTATAAACTAAATGATTAATTGATTCAATAACAAAATAATGCCGTAGTTATAGATATATGTGGGCTGTCCAAAGACTACATGAGTTTTGAGTCTACATGTTTTTGGAGTGCGACTAATTGTTTATTTTATCGATTTATCCGCCTTTTAATATTTTGTTTATTGTTAATTGTTTAGTGTATTTTTAATGAAATCACACATTTCTTAGAGCCTAACGAGACATTTTCATATATTTTGTCCGACCAAAAGTCCCAGTCCAAAACATATTAAATTTACAGTGGTATTAAACAAGGGGAAGCAGCAGAACTTCAAGAAGCTAGAAACCAGCAGATATTTGCTAATGTTGCTTGATTAAACAACTGAGCTCTAACTGTATTCCCCGTGTATAATCTGTGACAGATTCATCAAAGACTGCTCAGATGGTGTATTCAACTCTAATGTTGAAGAAGTTGAGTTGAGGATAGAAACTTTGTGAATGCCTCTTTTCAGATAGGTTTTATCTTTTGAGATTCTTGCATAAAAGTTAGCTGAGCCCTCCTCCCTGTGGACCGATGAAAGACGCGCCGACCCCTCTGAATATGACCTCTCCTCCTCTGTCGTACTCTCCTGAGCTTCGTTTTCTTACAAGCCTTGAGTCTTAAGAGTCCAGTCTGAAAGTTGTGCTATCAAAGGCTGGGGCTGCAAACAGACCCACAGAGAAGGTGCAGAAAGACAGACACTGTGGTGTGTGAAACCTCAACCCTTCTTTATCAGAATTATGCATGAGCCCAGAGAAGAAGGCTCTTTATACTCTACAGTCACGGCGGCAATGAAGGTGACTCCCAGAGCTTGTACAGGTAACGCAGTTTGAGAGCTTTTTTAGTTTGTTGAGAAATCGGGTTAGAAAGAAAGAGAAGGAAATAGAAATGGTGTTGATCTATTTCCTTTTTCCTCATTTGTTATCTGCCTGCACCCTCTCTGCTCCAATCACTGCTGTCTGTGGAAGTCATCGGTCCACTTGTGGCCTTATTATTTCACTGAAACCCTCAGTCTGAGCATATCTGCTTGTTACTCCATTTTTGGCCAAGAAGGAAGAATTAAAGGATCTGTTATCGCTGTCTGTCATCTCCTGTAAAAACAACACCAACCATAAACCCCTGAAGTGTTATCCTCTTTGACAATCTGACTTATCATCCTGTGACATTATATGGAAGACATTGAAGAAGTAATGACATGGAGACGTAGCAGATCTGCTTCACTTTATCCCACTGGTACACTACGAGAGTTATATCTGTTTCTATACTTTAGCATGTAAATCCGAGCCTTCAAGTTGTGTCACTGCATCAGCCAGGAAGTGCGTCTGATTGAAACAGAAGATGAAAACAGTTTGAGATTGAAGATAATGGCCACACGCTTGCAGTTGACATTTTAGTTTATCAAAGTGACAGGAAATTGCGTATAGATGTTTATTTCAGAATTTTGTTTTTCCATCTGATAAAATGTCAGCTCTTTGCCTCATCAGATAATGGAAACCTTTGCTCTGTGATCAGTCGACTGTAGGAGAAGTGAGACGTAAGAAATGTCCGCGTTTTAATTGCACTCTCTGCACTGACCATGAAGTCATAGCCCTTTGCTCCCAGTAACACCAGATGAGGGTGTGACGGTGCAAGTGGAGGCATGGTGGTGTTACTCAAACAGCAATAGTTTCTCAGTATCTCAGAAACTATATCCAAATTGTCGTCTTATCAGCATGGAAGGGATGGTCTTTGTGTGTGTGCATGTGTGTGTATCTTCTGTTTAAATGTCCTCAGGAGTTTAGTGAGGCAGGACGAAAAATATGGATGGAGATGAAGGGAAGCAGGGAAGAGAGGGAGTGTTGGAGAGACTTGGCACACGCAGTGGTCCTCTATCACCATGGCAACTAGTCACTGAAAGGATATGAGTGAAGCGCTGAAGTAATTAAGAATTAGATGCACGTCGGGTACTCTCTTAGTGGTGTGTGTGTGTGTGTGTGTGTGTGTGTGTGTGCTCATGGTTCAGGAATTTCTGGTGGCAAGGTTAATGTACTTCCTGTTTGGACAAGGATGGCAGAGGTAACACTTAATCTGCTTCTCTGTGTGTGTGTGTGTGTGTGTGTGTGTGTGTGTGTGTGTGTGTGTGTGTGTGTGTGTGTGTGTGTGTGTGTGTGTGTGTGTGTGTGTGTGTGTGTGTGTGTGTGTGTGGTTGTGGTTAATCTGCAAGACTGGATTATCAACTTGCCTCAGACCTCCAGGGGCCACAATAGTTCCAGGTTCACTACAAAATCAATTCTGTCTTTTATTGAGTCCCCAAAATCTTATTTTCCTTGGCGGAGGTAAAAAGGACTCAATTACAGAAAGAAAATACTTGATAAGAAGGTTGAGAAGTGAAGCAGTGTTCAATATCAACTTAATTAGTTTCTCATCTTCTCACATGGTGCATATTCCTTAATACATTTGACCCACTTCAAATATTGGGCTAGGTTGTAATATTCCTACGTAGGAATACTGGTGTGGTCGACTGTGTGCACTGTATTTGATGGGAGCTTGGAGGAAGTGTTTGCCCCTTAACAGTTTAATCTGGCCATGCTTTTAATGTATGTGTACGGTGTATAGATTGTATAGGCTGAGCTGATTTCCCTTTGCAAAGATATGTTCATGTCCAAAGCACAGGAGCTGGTGTGAACTCAGCCTTATATAACTATGATTAATTACTGATATAAGAAACCATGCAAGGCTTTACTTCCCAACACTGAATGCAGTATTACAGCCCAATGGATGTTTATCTGAGTCTCGGATGCAAGCTGAGAACACTGAGTGGGAATCGAGGATCATTACAGCCTCAGAACAAAACCTGACTGTGCAGAGTGCTGACAGTATTGGCCTGTTTCACTCCCTGGGTAATGATACAAATATTGTGACACCAGTTGATTTGTAGTTTGGACGGATGCTTTATGTAATCGGCTTGTCCTCCTTTTCGTGTCACGCCAGAAGAACTTGATTTATCAACTTAAGATGCCAAACAGCTCAGGCTCAGCTGCTGAGAAATGTAGCTTTGCTGTGCATATTAAGAGACAAACCATGAATCAGTCCTTCCTCTTCCTGCTATAGCCTTTAACAAGATTTCTGCATTCATTCGTATCGTATTTTATATGGCATTATTACCTTAATCTGCTCGATTGTTATCTTTATCCATGCTAGCAGCATAACTAAAGGGATGGCAGTGTTGGTCTATTGGTCGATCTACCACTTTGCTTCAGACTGAAATATCTCAACAACCATTTCATTAATTGGCATTCAATTTGAGAGGACGAATCTATCTGACTTGGGTGATCCCCTGATGTTTTTAGCTGTAGTGCCACAAGCAGGTTGAAATTTCACTTGTTTAGGGATATATCTAAATCTCTCCCAGATGCATTGGCACAACACATGGTGCAGACGCTCATGTCACTCAGGGTGGATTGTGATAGCTTTGGTGATCCCTTAACTTTTTATAAAGCCACCATCAGATCAAAATAAAATGTTGTGCAATACTTTGGTTGTTGTGCAATACTTTGGTTTATGACCAAATACCTGCAACGCTAATCCAGCCTCAGCTGTACTTTGGGTTTAGTGATAATTAGCAAATATCTGCTGAGCATGGTAACATTGTAACAGCTAAACATCAGCATGTTAGCATGGTCCTTGTGAGCATATTAGCATGCTAATGTTAGCATTTAGCTCACAACAGCTGTGGCCTACTTGAGGTTCTACACATGTAGACTCTTAGACTTGTTAACAGTTACATTTGCAAACATTTCCTGTAAATGTCTGTTCTATTTCAAATGGTCAAATACACAACCAATCATTACAAATGAAGTGCGAGGCAGATAGTAAACATGGTACACGGAGTTGTATCTCCATGATTGTTTGCCCTTTTTGTACGTCGCTTTGGACAAAGGCGTCAGCAAAATGAACTGTAATGGCACGTGTCAGTTCTGACATGTGCTGATTTAATAATGTTTATTTCCTGTTTCTGAATGTGTTTTTGCACCTACTTGAACTGTCTTCCTTCTCCTCTTTTTACAGAATGAAAAACCTCTGGGGCATTCTGCAAGCAGGTCCAGCAATATATCAAAGGTGAGCAAAGCACACACAAATGGGAAAAATTTGAATGAATGATGTATGGCCTTCCTCCGCCACAGAGAGAGAAAAGAGAGGGAACATAAAGACAGGAGGACAGCGGTGAGGTGAGCTGTGAAGAAAGGCAGAGATTGACAGGAGACGTGCAGTGGAGTGAGAGTAGCTGATGGATAACCTGCCTTTCTCCAATCACATCACCCCAATCAAAGGTGTCCCGCTGATCAACCTCCAGAGAGCAGACGCGGCTTTACACCTCAGCTCACTGTGGCTCTCTGTCACACAGGATGTCTCTCTCTCGACTTTCTCTATTTCCCCCTTTCTTTCCTCACTCTGCTCTTCTTCACTCCCTCAGGCAAAGCTACGCCTTGCATTGAATCTAACTCCAGGGTTTCAATCCTTGTTCCCTTGAGCCTCTTACAGGATAAACCCTTTACTTGTGCTAATAGATCAGGGTCACTTCATTTGCATGGGAACTCTCCTGCAATAATGTTTGATCCACACGCCAGTCACTCTTAAAACGTGATGGAGATGGAAGCTATTGCACCTGAGTGACGAATATTCCAACAATCCTTTTCAGGGTCATGGCTATGGTTAAACAAATGTGCCTCTCTCAGACTAAAGAGGTGAATAGTGTATGGCTTAGTAAAACAAAAACGCACCACCTTATATAAATCCCGGTTATTTCAAATATCCAATCTAATTTGAATAGTACAACTGAAATTATAAATATGCGATGGTGATGATTGAGAGTTTAGTCACGTCTGAAACGTCCGGAGTCGTAGAAGTGCGTTTTTGCTTTCTACACAGAGGTGCCAGGTGTCTTATGGGTAAATGGATTTAATTAGTTAGTGTTTTTTGGCCGCCATGCATCGTCATTGGATGTCTTACATAGACCGCCATTCCTCTAACAACTGTGTGTGTAATGGAGTGATGGACATAAAGTATGATCAAGGCTCTTAAATTTGACAACTTTGATTAATAACCAACAGTCTGCCTGCCAGCTGTTGTTTCCTGCTCCTTCCTAAAAGGAAATACCACTGACTGGCAGCTTTTAAATCTGTGTTCATTGTTCTCTTGATGCACAAGTCTGCCGGTAAGCTCAATGGTTGAAGAGAGTGAGTCAGCTTGAGACCGTATAAGGTTCCTGGTTTGAATCGCTAGAACAGTTTGGAATGCCTGAGCAAGTAAATGGAAAAAGTCCTCTCAAAAGTATTGTCAAAGACTTGAACTGAAAACTCAGACTTTTCTAGATGTGTTATATATGTTCTCCTTCCTTAAACCACTGTCCCTGGAAGCAGCTTGAACCAGAATATGATCTGAGAGACTACAGAAGATTATTTATGCATATATGCAGTTTCCCCGCTCTCTGCAGTATTGGCAGGATGAGACGGAAGATTTTCATATTTCCAGAAGTGACTCCAACGTTCCCTTTTTTTAGCTGAAAGAATATAAAATATAGGTCAAGTTAATTTATGTTGCAAAGCTCCATAAAATGAAAGACAGAAGCCCTTTTATGGATCATAGTAACATGTTCAGCTGGTAACAACTTGATTTTAAGTTACACACGTGCCACAGCTGATGAGCGTTTCGTGGAGGATGTTGACTGACACGTGTTTTGTTTTCATACATTTCCACATGAGCTCCAGCCAGACTCAAAGTAAGGACACCAAAACAAACGCCGCCGAGCTTCACATGGCACAGATTCAAGCTGAATCACATCGGCTCGTGTCAGATCAAATCAAAAATGTGCTCATATCCCCAATTGTTGACCTACTTAAAAGATATCTCTCTACATAAATAACCACAGCATCAGCCTGAGAGAGATATTTCATAACATCTCCAGCTTGGCACGACATTACAGTCTGGATGATTTTGTAAGTGAGAGCTCAAACATCAGAAGAATTAGTTTGTTTCTTTCAAAGCACCTGCTCTAGTTTTATATATCGATAACCTGTTAGGATACTTCCGGTCCTTTTTTTTGGTGTAGACAGGCGCTGAACTGTTGGACGTTTTCTTTAATCGAACAACTTTGTTCTCTTTGAGGATGACTCAGAGAAACATCAACTCTCCAGGTAACTTGTAACACTCACTGGAATACCTGTCAAGAGACGCGCACACAGATTTATATTAAAACAGGAAAACAAGCGGCAGCATTTAGCCAGGGGGTGAATAGTTTCATAAAAAGGATATTGCCTCCATCAGTGAGCTTGTCACTGTGGGGGATAAAGGTGTATGTATGCTCTTGGATATACATGTATATGTGTATCCAATGCCAAAAAACTCATTATCGCTCTTTTGCAGTTTTATTTGTTTGTTCATTGATTCATGTATTCAGAAGTCTTTTATCGAGCTGTTTCCGTCTGGAGATTTGTGAAAGAAAGTTGAGTTGAGGGTAAATAATCAGCATTTTTGTTAAATGAAAGAATGGTCAGTTCAGAAATATATAAATGCAGCTCTGAAAGCTTTAGAGGGCTGAGGATTGCCCGGTGATTTGGCAAGAGTTGATTTTCCACTCGGCGAGGTCAGGAGGCTTAGCTGTAGCCGTTTCTCTCTTGAGCTCCGTGCCAGGCGGCTGTGCGATGCCTCCTACACTGTTTGGGAAGGAATTAAACGGTTACATCCTCATAAAAAACACAAAGCAACGACCCACTGCTCAGTGGGCTGCTGTTTGATAGTCAGCCAAACATCTGGTGGTGCTCTAAAATTCAAGCTTCTGCTGTTTTGCTGCGTTTCAGGCTCCATTGCTGCAGAGCGCAAACCGGCTCTGTCCTCCAGAACTCTACTGGACCGGCTCTGCTGGTCTGTTCAGCTTGGCAGACTACTGATGTTGAAACCAGGCACCAAGCCACTATTTTTGAAAAACAGTGGAGTTAATTCTTAATTTCTTGGAGCGCATCCTAGTTTGTTTTGTTTCCTGTGTTGAATTGCTCAATGTGGCGGGGTTGGTAATCTTTACGGGTTTCTGCTGAAGCAGATTCAGTTTTGAGGCTTTTTCCTCAGAGGAACCAGACATGAAAGGTTTCATTACACAATGCTTTTGGTGGAAAATGCAACTAATTCTTGGTTTTCAGCAAAGTTGTAAAATGACACCAGAAGGGATAGGCACAAGATTATATAACTGATGGAAATGCACTTTATCTCTGAAGCAGCCTGATGATCACATTTACAATGGTTGCTACAAAGGTGGGTCACACCAGGTCGTCAGCTATTTAGGGCTGCAACTATATTGATTATTTTCATGAGGGATTCATCTGCAGATTATTCCCAGATAAATAGATAAACCGTTTTCTTTTGGGTTTTCCAAAGATATATATATTTGAATTGTTTTGTCAAACATAAAAAGTGAAAAGATTGTTGTTGTTGTTTTTTGAATTACAAAATAGATTAAGAATAATTCAGTGTGTACTGTTTTCAAGGTAGGAATGTATTTTGATGCTTCGATGTTGCTTATTTATTGGCCTCTTGTCAACATCTGGTGGTTAGAAACGTGTCACTGGGAGCCAGTGATTCATTGTTACTGTAAGACTTTAAAGGTTATTCTTTGAAAGGCCCCTGTGGCTCAAAAATGAGAGCTCTAGTTCCCTGCAGGTACAGATGGAGACGGTAAAAGAAGAATCTGAGGTAGCAGATGTGATAAAATGAGGCGCGAGAGAAGGAGCAAAGGGTAAAACGCGTTGTAAAGATTATGATTTATGCGTGGATGAAGTGTGTGTGTGTGTGTGTGTGTGTGTGTGTGTGTGTGTGTGGAGAGCAAGAGTGCTCAAGGAGAGAGGTTAAATAAGTAGTTATGATAATGAGTTGAGTTTCCAAGCACAATAAACAGTACATTACGGTGAGAGTATGATGTGAGGCTGGATTATATCTAATTAGCACATGAGAGCCAAATGAAACAAGGACTGATTAGATGAATTGAAGTGTAAATACACTTATTTTCACAGTTTACAGTTTCTAAAGTAAAATGTGGCCACTTGACACACATTTTCAGCAGTTGTTGAGATATCACCGCCCGCAGCGTTTTGGTCCTCCATTAAACGCCGGCACTCGTTTGCTCATCAAAGGTCCTCATCATAAGAGAGGGCAGTTATGAGAGAGCAGATGTCTGAACTCATACAGGCCATTAGGAAGTCAATCATTACTATCTGGACTATGTTATCATCGCTGCTGTTTGAGTCTGCTCAGAGACGGAGTTGGTTATCTATCAGCCAACTCACAAGATGACAACACAAATGATTTACAAAGGCAAGAAGACACTCGAACATTATGTTTACACAGCTAGAATAGAATAAGGAATAAAGATACCATCAATGTCGTCCGTGTAAATGTGATCTACCTCTTTTTGTTTAATCAGTTTACACTCAGATTTCCTGCTTTAGCTCTGCGTGTGTCATCACTTTCTGCTTTTAGAAGTTGTTGAAGTGTAGAGCTGAAGCAGCATGTAGTTAAATTTAGTGCTGGTTGCTATAATAATGTTTTATTGCTTTGATCTGATCTTTTTTGTCTCTCACGCACTTCTCAGAGCTGTCTGTTCATTTTATATTCCAGACGCCTGCAGGAGCCCCAAACAGCGGCCTTGAATGTCAACTATTAAAACAGGAAAATTAAATGAAATTTTAAAGACGCATCAAAAGGCAACCCTGGATTAACTTTTAAAGAACGACAATAAAAAGAGAGGGAGAGCATGTTTGTGAGAAAGATGGTTAAAGCAAAGATGTGCTATTCCGAAGAACAGACCGAAGGGCATCGTGTGGACATTGTATGGATTGGTGTCAGGCCTGAGCTATAAATTTCCCCTTTGTTAGAAATGAAATCAATAGGTAATTAGTTCCTTATTGAAATTACCAAGCCTCTCGTGTCTTTGTGTTAGCAACCCAAACACCATCTGGTCTCGTTCTAACCGTCCCTCCCTGCACACTCTGTATGCTGTCACTCGTTGGATGGTTAAAGGAATAATTCGACATTTTGTGAAATACGCTTACTCTCTTTCTTGTTAAAAGGTTTATTGATAAGATTGATACCACTCTCATGTGCTAGATTTAAAAGTAAACCCAGCTTAGCATAAATACTGGGAGCAGAGGGAACAGCCAGCTTCACTATGTCTAAAGTTTTTTTGTTTTAAACTTCCAGGAGTCACTGTGAGTACAAGTACAATTCTTGGCCAAATTTCAAATTTGGGAAGCCAGAAGATCTCACAAGTGTCAGACTTTCCTGGAAAAGCTGTTGTGAGCATGTCTGGAGGAAAGGAAAGAGTTGCCATGGCTTGTAAAAACCTAATAGATGCTCTAAAGAATCTTTAGTTTTTTGCTGAAATGAAACCTCTTTAGCTGAGGAACTCACGCTGGAGATGCCACATCCGTCGATCCACACTGCAAAACAGTGGAGCGCTTCGCACAACCAAAAGCAAGTGATTTGGGATTATTGTGCTGAATAGTTTGGGTTTGGTCTATGAGAAGTTAAGCGTAAGATAGTATAAACATGAAATCTCATTTATTATTAATGAACTTTGAGAGAAAGAAAGAAAACTTTTCTCTGCCGTCCGATAAATGATTTCATAAAGGGCGAAAGATAATTTAGTAGAAATGTGTTGAGTATTAAACACATACGTGAGTGTATAAGTACTGCAATAAATAAATATGTAGACAAAGTAAGTAAGAGATGTGCTACTGTATGTGACTTTATCTTTATACATAATTATGAGGGGGTGGCCTTTTTATCCCACTTGAGAGGTGACCGCTACAATAGATACTTCTGAAGGTATTTATTTTATTATAACAGCCTTGTAACTGCAGGTTCATCTGTTTTAAAAACTCTGTGGAGGACAAGTCTCCGTCCTCACGTCCTCCAGCTGTTCTTCTCTCAGCGCCTCATTCTTTATACCTCCCTCTGTCTCACAGTCTGTCTCCTGAGGGTTTTGCTCCACGGCAGCCTTGCGTATTGCCTGCTCTGAGACGCACGGAGACAGATTTTGGCCGGCAGATTAACTGCCACGATTGTGTTTTCCCTTTTTATCATCCTGTGCCTCAGTGCGTTATGCACTTTTACTCTTTCTGTAAAGATCAGATTTAGACGCTGATAATTCTCATCTTTCCTGAAATCACAGGAAATATGATTTGTTCCTGTCGGGTGAATAATTCAGAAGTTATTTCTTTAGTTATATCTTTGTTTTGTTCCTCAGGCGGGGAGCCCGACTTCAGTCAACGCTCCATGCAGTTTCTCAAGGACGTCGGTTTCCCCTTCCAGCCAGGACATCTGCAGGTACAAACCACCTCATTTCTTACTTCCAATGACATCATGTATGTCCACAGTGGACACCTAAGGGCAATACATTTAACCTAGTTATCAGTACACTGCTGAAGAACCTAATCAGTGGGTGATGTGTACCCTTAACCCATGAGCAATACACTGTCACTGTGTGAAGTAGCCTTGGTTTCGTGTGACCTGCTGTAAAATGTATTTTATAGTAACATGGGTCATCCAGTGTTTGGTTATTCACATGCAAAGGCAAAGCCCCAAAAACCTTTTATCTCCTTTTTTCAAGTTCCTGTGTTTTCAAATGCATGATGTCTTTTCCATTTCTCTTTTTTTTTTGTCTTTTTTCATTCCTTCTCCTTCTGTCCTTTACCACTGTCGTCAATCACGTTCCTCTTTCATGAACACAAACACGTTCACACCGGCAGTCAGGATCAGGACTGTCGGAAGCAGACTGCAGTGGTTCTGTTGAATTCAAACGGTAAAGCCTGCCACGGTTCAGAAGGTATTTCAGTGACCACCCTCTGCACAGACGCCTTACCAGCCTCCAAACATGCCAAACAACAAGACTGGCTTTCCCTGCTCCGCCCCTCCTCCGTCAACATTCGCCCAAGCGGTTCACTCAGGTTTTCTGTGTCTCTGAACGACGTGGGCCAACGCGTGGATAGTCTTTGTCGCGGGCTGCATTTTATAGACCGCACCTGCTCCGAGGGAGAGCTGAAGCAAGAGCCCGCTCAGCCACCCGGCACGGATCGAAGGGCGCACACACTCAATGGCACGCTGGCTGAAGCACCCACACACCAGAACCCAAATCCAGCCTTCTCGACACACACTCACCCCCACCTCGTCCCCTCCTTCACCAACAACTACAAATACATGATGGGCGTCCCTCCCATCAATTGTCCCCCACCTGACCCTGCCATCATCACCCCTCCTCCTCCTCTTTCCAACACCCACCTCCACCCTCATCACTCTCCGAGCGCCAACTTCCTCCGTCTCCTCCTCCCCTTCTCTCGATCATCTACCTCGGCCAGCCTGCAGTGCTCTGAGCTGGGCAGCTACGCCTCTCACCTCCACATCAAGACCTCTAGCGCCCCGCTGGACGGCAGTGAGTTAGGGTTCCACGTCGAGGATATACTGGGAGATGACGACGTGTTTGAGGAGGACCGGCACTGTCTTAGGGGAACGGGCCAGCTGGCCGCCCCAGAAACAGTCACCATGGCTGGGACAGGTGCTTTTCTAGCCCCCCTGTGCTTTATGGACCAGGATAACGACTTGGACTGCTGCCCGTCCCCTTTGTCAGAGAAAACTGGGCCACTGTCACCCTATTCGCTATCTGGAGACTGGTGCAGGTGGGTGACTGTCTGGATGGTATAATCCACACCTATCCTTCCTGTGACTTGGTAGAGCCCAGACCATCCCTGTGCTGTTACATGGCAGTGAACCCCAGAGCCCTGTGGCGTAGTGAAGAGCTTCTCATCCTCTAGTGTATCTACCCAGCAGATATCCTGCGCCACTGCAGTATTTGTCCTCAAACCCCTGCTCGGAGTGGAGCAGACACTTAGATGCTTTAGTCTACACACACACAAACTGCAACACAGTAAGCTTTCTGATTCAACCCCTCGTGTGTGTCTATAACAGAAATATGACTTTCATTTCATTCCACTTGACAGTTATCTCAGTGGTGTGCCATGTGTCTCTGCGCAGTAAAGCAATGTTTTAAAAATAATTTTTCATTGTTACTAGATCGATGAGGCATTAAAGTGTCTTACATAGGCTGCGAAAATGTGTGATTGATTTTGCCCGCCAGCGTTCATCTTTGCAGGATGGGCAGGGATAGGGGGCAGTGGCAATGTTAAGGAAAAAGTAGAGGGGCAGAGGTTAGGGTTGAAAGTTAATAGTATTGAGGGATGTAGTGTGTGTTCGTCTGAGAAATAGTGTAACATAAGCAGACGGGGCACAATAAACGTTGAAGCTATGATATCTGTCTGATTGGGTCAACAGGGCCGTCATCCTTCTCATTCACTTGGCAGTTTGTGTGAAATCTGAGGCTGTGTTTGGAAGGACAGATTGTGAATAATATTTGATGACAGACCAGGTCATGGAAGCATGGCCCCTACAGATGAGGCTCGGTAGCAGTAGATCTCACTAAGTCTGCAAGAAAAAACATTTTGAGCCTTACATAAATCACTTTGAGACCCTCTGGGTTACAGTATCTGTCTGTCGATACTTTGCCTGGCAGCAGTTCATAGGATTGATGAGCGCTACGTCTTAAACACAAAGGAATGTCAATTATATATGTCTGTCTTGTTTTCTTCTCGGCCAGGACTGTGCATGTAGTCCGTTCCAGATTATACGTCTTGTGCGTCAGCTGTGGGCTGAGAGAGAAACATGAGCTTAGAAATTGGCAAGGTGACCAGGATCAGAGATCAGGAGACAGATTATTGGCTTCAAATAGCCTGCACAGTCTCTGACATACTCGCACACAAACAAACACATCGTGGCAGCTTTCTGTCAGGTGGCTTGAAAGCCTGAGCTCACCTGTAAATGTGTGCGTGCATGTGGGTGGGGCGTTGTTTTGAACAGAAGAATGGCATGTTAATTGTCGGCCAGCCCTTTTTAAAAAGTAATGATTTAAAGTCTGTTAGGCGGAGACTTGATCTCTTTCTTTACCATAAATTCACCCTTTGAGGGAAACTTAAAGATATCATAATAATAGTTTGATAGACATGGTCAACCTTTGAAGTAAATGGTAATTATTGCAGTCAGGCTTACTGTTTCCTAGCTTTGACTGGCTTGTTACGGGCTACAGTTCTTTCGTCTTGCTTCGCTTCTTCTTCTTAGTGTTTTAAGACTTGCACTCTGCACACATTTGCGTTTCCGTCCTCTTGCATGCACTAGTAGACGGGCAAACATAACGGGCACAAGAACATAGTTTCATATAGCTGCACACGGTACCTTTTTTAAGTTTTTACATCTAACAATATAAACCACTAGAGTCTATGTAATTCCTTAACTTTCCTCCCAATGATAAGTTTCTCAGCAGATTTAATATTCTCTTTTAAGGAAGCATTGCTACAGAAAAAGAGACGAGTAACCTCTGAAGGCGTGCAGAGGGGGGGGGAAGGAGTAAAAAGAGAATTGGCTCTGAGTTGTGCTGCCTTTTAATTAAAATGTGTATTTCTCTGATCAGGGTGTCTCTGGCAGAGTGTAGAGCTTAAATAGTTCGGACTGAAAACAGTCTGAGAATAGGGGGAAACAAAACGCCTGGGATGTCACCCCGCCCCACATGACCCCTGTGAAAATATGTTAAGCAGAAATGCAAAAAAACAGATGGTGTTAAAAAAATTCATTTGAAAATAAACATCTCAGGACGAGAGCAGAACAACAACTAGCTGGGGGGGGGGGGGGGTTTAAAGCGACAGATTGAGAGTGAAGAGTGCAAAGTTCGGCTGGATGCCACTGGAGAAGTACGAGGAAGTAGACAAGAGTGAACAGGAAGAAAGTGAATGCCTCACCTCCAGCTTGTTTCCCGCTCAGCTTGTGGTGCTTGTAATTTCTCGACTCTGTTTTGCTTCTCACGTTTTGATCTTAAAATACTGTGACGGCGCCTCTACTATCTTTAAATAACTGTTAAACAGTGTGTGTTTTGACTGCTCAAGCGACGCAAATTAAATTTGAACTTCCCTCCCATCCCTAATAGTGCTGCTGCCGACACAGATACAGTCAATTTAGATGTTTGGGATTATTCTGTCAAATGTACACATCACTTTGTATGACGAAGCTGGACTTTGTGTGCTCTATTTGTCACATTTCTATCTTTACCTTTGCACGTTAGAGACATTCTAGCAGCATTCGCTCAACTGGAATGACCCCTACAGTCCTCTTCCACTCATGCTGTTGACTGATCACTTTGTTTCCAGCATGGCTTCATGTGGAGGTGTTAGGGATCTTTCAGTTGTTATGCCCTCCTACGTTAAAAAATAAATAAAAATCTACATCAACATTAAAATAATTCTCAAGTCTGTCCATTTCAGCAGGCGCCAACCCTTGATATGAGCACCAAAAGAGAGTCCAGGTCCTCAGGATGGGTTCTGTTTGTTCTGTTTTTTTGAAAGCAGAGTACACAACAGTATGTGTGGGAAGAGAATCTGCAATTCATCATCTCGTGAGCCATACAAAAAAACTAAACACAAACAAAGCAGCTCAGCCATAACCGATATAGAAAAAACACTTCCAGAGATGGTAATTTTGTTTCCTCTATCCCTTAATCCCTCAGTCCTCTTTCTACCCCTTCCACCTCCTCTATTTGACAACAGATCTCCACCTCCTCTTATCCTCCTTTGTTCACTTTGTCTTTTAATCTTGTAACGCTTTGGCCGGATCAGTGTCGTCTGGAAATAGACGATATCTTGCTCGCTCACTTTCTAACGTGTGTGTTAGTGTGTGGGTGTGCATGTGTTCTCCTTCTCCTCCCCTCGACCGGGATGAGGACAAACCCATTCGAGAACAACCTGCTCGCTTCTCCTTCTCCACCTTCTTTCAACGTTCTTTGTTTACTTGTTGTGGCTTTGAAGTAAAGGTTTAAATAACTACTTGTGTATTCCCTTGTGTAGCTTGTTGTTGTGGTGGAAGAAGCAGCAGCTGAGTTTTGAGCTTATTGCTCATTCACTGAGGACTCCCCCCGGTCTGCAACAAGGTCGATGTCCTGACATTAAATTCTGAGATCGTGTGTGTGTGAGAGAGTGATTTAGAGGTAATAGGTTGCTCTAATAACTTTCTCCGACCCCTCATTGTGTCCCTTACCACTGAAACTCACTGTTTTGACAGACTGTGACAGGCTTGATGATGAAAGTGTATAAAAAGTCTGGATTATCACACAATTTATCTCGCCGTCAGGCAAATGCACTTAGTGTGGGGGACTTGTAGCTTCCTGTTCTTCAACCTGTTAGACAGTGTCCAATATTTGATCTTAAGGAGGAGAGGCTAACCGCTGCCGAGCCGTAACACTTTTATATAGTTAATAGTGAATAACATCCAGTTTATAATCCATTCATAAAAACACATAGGGAACATGAGTGGTGATGTTGATGAAGGGGTGCTTGGGGGAATGTTTTACACAAAAGGTCGGGAACCACTGATGTATTAGATGCCATGTTGTTGATTATATTGCCTAACAGAGTTATCAATACAGGCAATTTGTAGCAGTTCTTCCAACACTGAGACTTTAGATTGCTGCTGAACTCTAATCTATCTGAGATTAGATTTGCAGTTTTCAATTGTGTGCTGCGACTTTGCAAGAACACAGGTGGTTATTTTCTGAAAATGTCATTTAGATTTTCCAAATGAAGTGCTTTGAATCAAATGAGTTTTTGTTGATTGAATGTATTCATGCGGGACATCGACATGAGTCTACTGCGTCCTATTCTATTTGTAAAATAATGTTACCCCCCCCGTCTTGATTTACTATATCTAGTGGAATAAATGAGCATTTTCTAAACATCTTGTCTTATTGTACGTACTACAA
The DNA here is from genome assembly GCF_900634415.1 of Cottoperca gobio. Taxonomy (NCBI): domain Eukaryota; kingdom Metazoa; phylum Chordata; class Actinopteri; order Perciformes; family Bovichtidae; genus Cottoperca; species Cottoperca gobio. The sequence continues at coordinate 13,926,787 of NC_041369.1, forward strand.
GAAGATTGCTACAAGTTTGCTGGAGTTTGGGGAAATATCCGTCAGCTTTGCCTGCCAACATTTCTCTCTTTTATCTTTCCTCTCTCCTGTCTTTCTTTTATTACAGCTGTCTTGCCTCTAGTTTAGTGTTGACTGTATTGTTTGGCTCCCGTAGGATTTGTCACTGTGAAGGCGATGACGAGAGTCCTCTGATCACGCCATGCCACTGCACGGGCAGCCTGCGCTTCGTCCACCAGTCCTGTCTACAGCAGTGGATCAAGAGCTCCGACACCCGCTGCTGTGAGCTCTGTAAATACGAGTTCATCATGGAGACCAAGCTCAAACCGCTGCGCAAGGTAAGACACAGTTTGCACGTGGTGCACATATTTGTCTAAAGGACGATTAATGCACTCGGTTGGTGAATTCCGTCATTGCAGATTCAAGTGTCCCAACTTAAAATGCCAAAAGCTGCTTCCAATCTGTCACGCAGATAACACACACACACACACACACACACACACACACACACACACACACACACACACACACACACACACACACACACACACACGACACTGAGCTTTGAATCCATTTTCACAAACGGAACTTGTTGGGAGTGGAGGGAGGGATTATTTCAAATGGTTAGAGGCAGTGGACTCCCATTAAAGGCTCTTATCAATCGCTGTGGCCTGGAGATAGCAGGACACTAATTAAAATTCCTCCACCCTCCATTAGCTGCACAAAGGGCCTTAAACAAAACGCTCCGCTGTTAATAGCTTCTCAATCCCACTGTTGAACATTGAAGTTGTTCGCGTGTGAGGAGCAAAGATCAGATGAGGATGTCTGTATGAAAAGTGTATCAAGGAATGCTTGGTTTCATTTCGACAAAGTGACCCTCATCACTGAATACATGACGAATGCATTTTCGATGTTGGGAGAACCGACGCAGCTTATTTACAAAACCTATCTGACGGTGCTGCCATTTGTTTTTATCATTTCCTGATGATGTTTTGTGAAGTCAGTGAAGCGCCTTTACTTCTTAGTCTTACTCGCCAAGAAAAGAAACGTAATGTAGCATTGACTCTTGATCACAGAAGCTGCTGAATGCCCTCCATCAAATATTTAGCTCACACTCTGAGCTACTCCAGAAAAGAGAGCCAACAGTTTAATAGTTTTAAGTGCGTGTCCTGACTTTGGTCCTCTCCTGCTTTCTGCCGCAGTGGGAGAAGTTACAGATGACGGCGAGTGAGAGAAGGAAGATAATGTGTTCGGTCACCTTCCACGTCATCGCCATCACCTGCGTCGTGTGGTCGCTCTACGTCCTCATCGACAGAACAGCGGAGGAAATCAAACAAGGTCAGCACAGACTCGGACGCACACACAAAGGTGTGACGTCGTTGTCCATGTAGTGTTGAGAGATGTCGTCCATTCATCCACAGTCTTCCACTGTCACCAAGTCATTCATGTACAGTATTAAATGGCAAATCTGCATAACTGTAGTGTTATTCGAGCGGCGTGAGTATTTAGTGAAACGGTGTGAAATGTTCTCTAAGACTGGAATATATGTGGGCGTAATTCACTTGCAGAAGCTCAGTGGGCATCAAAGTCAAGAACAAATGTGTAGAAGAGTGTGCTGAGATTTCTTCTACAGACGTCTGAATGTTTTTTATGGACTTTCAGTTCACTTTCAGACCTGAAGTCCATAAAAGAGTGATAGATGTTAATATCTTCTTTTTAAATCTCTCTTCTTTTAGCTCTTAACTTTCTGAGATCCAATTTGAGATTGAGACTTTCTGAGTGAGGTTATCACTGCAGGATGAGGAGAGTTAAGGTCCCTTCTTGTATTCAACACAAGGCCCTCACGAGGATAAAGTGTGTGTGTGTGTGTGTGTGTGTGTGTGTGTGTGTGTGTGTGTGTGTGTGTGTGTGTGTGTGTGTGTGTGTGTGTGTGTGTGTGTGTGTGTGTGTGTGTGTGTGTGTGTGTGTGTGTGTGCTTAAGTGTTGTGTGTGTGTGTGTAACAGAGTGTACGATCCTGCATCGTAATGTAACAGGTGTTGGTAGCAGCTTGGCGAACGCAAAGACTGGACACAACAGCTAAAAAAGTAAAAGTCTAAACGCACTTATCTTCATATTTTATTTCTGGGAAACGGTTTAATGGAACGGTTTGACTTTGGGTAATACTCTTAGCTTTATTGCAGAGACTCTCATGTGTCATTATGAAGCCAGCAGTCGGTTGGCTTGAGTTAGAATAAAGACTGGAAGCAGCGAGGCTGGCTCTGTCCAAATGTAACAACTCTACCCACCAGCACGTCTGACGATCTCAGCTTAACACGTTATATTTAGTTAAACAGTCAAACGTTTAATATTTTTTGAAATATTATGTGCATGTGCTTAACTGGAACTTGCTGCTCACCGTAGACTGTAAAAGGAAGTGGTTAGTTGGGCATTATGGTCTTATAAGAAGTTAGAATAAGAGGAAAACGTGACTAGAATTTAAAAGAAACCGCACTTTTAAAATTCTAGTCACGTTTTCCTCTTATTCTAACTTTGCTTAAATCCATCTCGACCAAAATGGTGAGCAGCACTGAGTTACGGACAGATTGACTGTGCCATCCTCTCGCGATCCGGGCTGAAAAACCAAAAATAACGACGACTGCTTTTAATGATGAGCTGTTGTATCATCCGCTGGCACAACGTCTGCTGCCACTCACTCCTCTCTGGCATCTTTGGTGCCTCTGAGACGGTGTGCAGATGGAAGAGCAGGCTGTGCTGTTTAGCCCGACCTGATGATTCAGACTTGTTCGAGTCTCCGGGGCTGTCGGGTTCAATCACCATGGTGATGCCAACTAGCTCCTCACCGGTCCTGTCCGTCCTCTGCCAAGTCACACAGAGACACGGTTCTGCCTCTCTCTCCGTTAGATCTGATCTACTTGAAATGTGTTCCATTGCCTCCTTTTGGTTCGTGAAGCGGATGTATGTTTATGTTTGCACGATGAATTACTTCCAACTGTAATATTTGAATTTACTTTCAATGTCTGCGCATTTCTATCAATCTGTTTGTGTGTTTGGTAATACTTACACTTTCTTTACTCATGCAGCCGGAAGAATCCCAGGTAAACATTTCAACTTTGGCCTTTTTCAAATTGTGTTTCCCCCCCCCCCTCTTGTCAGCCTTTCTGTCAGCTGTGTCCACTTCTTTTCCAACTGCACTTTACACCCCTTTCCTTCCCTTGTCTGCCTTGATTTCAGGATAAGAAATAATGCTTCTTCACCCTTAAAGGCCGGTTATATTCACACCATCTCACTGAATGTTCCAACCCAATGAACGCAGACAGACACTGAGTCGAGCGACACACTGTGATTTATTTTCTGTGTTATACGTCACTGAGATTTTCTCACACATCAAACGTTACTCTCTCCTCGTAGAGCTGAGCATAGTTAATACCATACTGATTATACTATGTTTGAGGCATTTTTGTGTTTCATCCCATTTACTTATTCTATCCTCAAGGGGAGGTTTTAGTCATTCAATTGTGGACCTTCCTTGTGTTCATATATCAAACTACCTGAAATATAATAGACATGAAAACACTGCAGCTCAGTTCCTGTGTTTTCAAAGAAGATAGACTTTGTTCTCCGTTTTGTTTATACAGATCCCCTTTATGCCTCTTAGTGCTGCAGCTTGTTACACGTATTTACGCTTCCCCAAATTGCTAATTTCTTCCATTTTACTCGGAGGCTTATGTTTCAGGAGTTTTGCAATTTGCAGAAATGCTGCAACTGCCTCGGGGGGTTTTGGCACGGTTTAGCAAATGTACTACAAATCGCCAAACTTAAAAGCCTGCTGTAGTTTCAGAGTGGTGTTGTTCCCGCTTTTCAAGCTATCATTTGTCTCTTTTTGCTATATATATATATATATATATATAATTATTTTGGAAGGCATTTTCTGCCTTAATTGGACTGCAGCATTAGAGAGAAGACAGGAAATAGTTGTTTTTATGCTGTTATACTGTATGAAAATCTTGCTGACTAGATCTAATTCAGTGAACCGAATCAGGAAACTTTATCATATTGATGCAAAAGTAATATTGAAATGCAATTATTTCCCAACTGGTTTGCATTTATTTTTGAAGTATTTGATTTCAGTCTGGTCTGTGTTTCACTACACACGTTTCTTTTTTCTGTGCTCTCTGTTCCTCAGGGATACTGGAATGGCCTTTCTGGACCAAGCTAGTGGTGGTGGCCATCGGCTTTACGGGCGGACTGGTGTTCATGTACGTCCAGTGCAAAGTCTACATCCATCTATGGAGGAGACTCAAGGCTTACAACCGGGTCATATACGTCCAGAACCGTCCAGACACGTGTAAAAAGCTGGCGCTGGAGAAGCCGCCTCTCATGGAGCCGAGTCTGGAGAGCAAGGAGGCTCTGGCGCCAACCCAGTCGGACACAAACTCCTCCCAGTACACAGAGACAGAGGACTACAGTATGGAGGTGCTCCATGTCTGACCACTCCGACTCGTACGATACACACAAACAGGCCCACAGTGAAGAGCAGCCGTCGTGGAAATGCTCGGTGACTGAGGAACGACCACACGCTTCCCTTCTTCTGATCCCAGACTTGACCCACTGTCCTCCTCTGGTCGTCTTATATTCCCAAAACTCCATCCCCAGAGACGGACAGAGCATCACTATCTTCTTCTCTCCACATCCCTCCTATCAGACTTTATCCCTCTCTCCACCCTCAATCCACACCCTCACCTGACTCCTTTCCCAGGACCGGACTGTTTCTACTGACTTCTGAAAATGTCTGAAGAGGCCTGGAGCATACTACTCTATACACACACACACACACACACACACACACACACGTACACACTCTTGTATGTACACCTCTGGGAGAGCAGGACTGAGACAAATAGACTCACAAACGGCTCCGGAGGTCTTCACGTCTCTGATGCGTGGGTTCTTTGCTTGTGGGTTTGTTACATTTGTTCGTTTTTACCTGAGTTTGGGGCTAACCTGCCGTGGATCAGTATGTAGCGCCACGCATCGGATCTCTGGAACATTCCAGCTACTGCCATCTGTGTTGCTGTGGTCTGTCGGCTCCGAGCAGGCCTTGATCTGGACATGCATCGAAGCACTTTTGTTTTTTAGTTCCCTCAACAAATCCCCTCCCTTCTTCTTGCCCTTTGTCTTTTCTTTAATATGAATTAAGTCTTACTGTATATGTTGTACATGGGGGATAGCACATTTGAACTTCGAACTCTTGTTTTAATTTACATTTCCTCATACACACGTATACATGTATATCAATCCTCCCGTGGATGACAAAAAATGAATTGGGGGGGGGGGGGTTTAAAAAATGCTGAAAGAGTCAAAATAGACAAAATGAGTTACGAATATGACGTCAGGCTCGAAGCTCTAATGCAGATAATGGAAAATCCAGCCACATGACTTCTCTACCCCAAAACTTTCTGAAGGCTTTGAGAATGTAAACTTTTTTTTAAAATGATGAAAAAAGAAATAAAATATATAAAAAGAAAAAAAACATTTTTTACTGCTCACAGGAAATTGCGAGATAATTTCCATGTCTTGAGAACATTACTAGAGCCTTTGGGCATAAACGGCGCCGCTCATGTTTTTCTATCATGCGGATGACACAATATTTACTGTGTGATATTCCATGTGCAGTTTTTAATATGTTCATTTGTTTGCTTAGTCACGGGATGTGCCCTGAGAAATCCGCAGCTGCCTATTTTCAGTCTGTCCTCAAATCTCCCCCGCTGTGCAGACAGTGCATTGATTGTTCCCAAATAGATAGTTTGGATTTAAAAGCTGACTGTAACTGTGAGTATTTCAATTTGACAGCTCACACACTTCCACACAGAGTTTAAGATCTGATGTCTGGATGTGACAAATCATTAGCGAGCATCTCATACGAGCAGAAGTCTCAGTTTCAGCAAAAGTGTCTTCTTTCTTCTCGCCAGACTCTTATCACATGGGGGAGTGTCTATTTTAGTATTTAATCACAAGACAGCCAGCTTGTTGCCTCCCATTTGATAAGTGTTAACCTTTTCTCACATCTGGCCTTATGTCACTCCAATGAGACAAACGGTTGACACCGTTTTCTTCTTCTTCTTCTAAAAGTAAGCACAGCTTAAATTCTGTAACTGTATTATTTCAGTATCAAGATGATTTTCATATCAGTGTTACATTCATTAACAATCAGATTTATTTTTGCAGTAAAAGCACATGTATGCATCATCTCTCGTTGATGAGCTGACTGCAGCGCCGCCTGCTGGTGAGAAGCTGGAGGTGCAGTCTGAGGTGGGCAGCGGGTGATTTCTCAGGGCGTTGTGTTTTGGGCTCACAGTCATTGGAAGTGCTTTTGTGTATGTGGGAGCACAGAGATGCCAGGCTCATGTTGAGCCTCACAGCCATTCCAGCAACATACACATTTTTAAAAAACTGTCTTTGATACCAGTATACTGTCTGTGAACAACGATGGTCCAACAACATATGTGACAATTACTGCTCAGCAGCAGCAATAAATGAAATCCACGCTTTGTTTTTTGCAACAATTCATACTGTACTTGTGTATATGCCCCACGATGACTTGAGATCTGGAGTCTAATATTATTTCAAATCCATTGTATGAGCCCAGGGAGTTGTTGTGTGTCAAGTTGGATTAAGACCTAGTAACGAGAAGCTTCAATACCCGCGAGGCTCTGTGCAATTAGACAGATAAAAAGTGCAATTACCCTTTTGTTGATATTCTATTCTATAGTTATGTAATGGTGTTTAATGGCCAGGGTGTCCTCTGGGTATGAAATTATTATTTCTTCATTTTGTGTTGTATTTATTTTGAAAAGAAAACAGAGTACAATTTGTTCATTAAAAAAAACTAAAAAAAACTTTCATTAGTAATTTTATGCAACTTACACTGAGTTTATTTTCCCAGGCATAAAAACCAGAACATCACTTTCACTCTTTGTTTTACACTTCAGATATTAGAGTTGTAAAAAAAAAGCTTGGTTGATTAACCTTAATGTGAATATCTGCTCTTCCGTCTTGCTTTTTGAATTGCTTGATGAATTTTGTTTTGAATATGCAGTATATAGACATTTAAACGCAGCATCAAATTTGAACGTTTCTTGTTTTTCCACATAAAACGACAAGTTTCGAGTTTCCTTGAGATGGAAGATCAAAGAAGGACTGTAGAACTTTTTTTACTTTCTACTCGTAGGAGCTGGCTCCTTTCATGAAGTCTGTTTTTGAGGCCACTTTAGGAAGCTTTTACAAGCGGGCATCTAAGTTTCTTTTTCCTTCTTAGTGTCTCTATAATGATGAACTGATTTCTTCATTTTTAAATCCTAACAGTACATGGACTGAGAAGACAAGATACTCCCTCAGCCTCACTGTCGCAGCATTTTAGTTTGTCCGTCTTTACCCTGTCGCTTACATTACATCATGTCTGGGAATAGTGTAACTTGCATAAAGCTACATTTGTTTACTACTGACTGGACTTGAACATATATGACTGTTCCCCTGTCTTATGATATCATTCCACAAGTTTGTCTGTGAAATTACTTTGGAATAGTAACTGTAAAGAATTTGGTAAAAGTACTTATGTTTTTAAAAGAAATATTGATGTGTTTTCAGTTTAATTTCCCATTATTGAACAAAGTATGTAGAATTAAAAAGAACAACCAAATAAAAATGAAGTTACTTTTAATGCTTTGTGTCTTTTTCAATGTAAATCATGTGTTTATAAATTTAAATGTTATGGTAACAGGATTTGTTAGTGATACTGTTGATGTTTAACATCTTCTGTGTTACACTCTTGAACAAGGAGCAGATAGAAATGACGCACTGCACTTAGAAAGTTAAACTTTTTAATTGCAGCCATTTTCACCAAATGAGTGATAAAAAAACAAAACAAAAAAAAAATTTAGAAGCAAAGTTGAGGTTTTCAAATCACACACCTTCAGGTGAAAGAGTTTTCTTACAGCATATTTGGAAACCTCGGTAATATCAGCAGAACTTCAATGTGCTACTGGCAAAATATTAAGTAGCGACACTGTTTGGGATTTTGTCAGGGGACATGTTGTAGTAAGGCAGCTTCTTTCCGTCGTTCCTCAGCTTGATGGAGTGACTTATCTCTGCCAGCTGCGCCCTGAACCTCACCATGGCGTCCTTCACTGACTTCTCTATGAAGTGCTCATCAGGATACATGCCCAGGTACAGCTGCAGGGAGAGAGGGCAAACAGGTCATTCACGCAGGAGGCACACAGCAACTGAAGAAGCTCATCTTCAGGTAGTGGGAAGCTGGTTCTTTTTGCAATCAATCAATCAATCAATCAATCAATCAATCTATCTATCTATCTATGTCTCTGTCTCTGTCTCTGTCTCTGTCTCTGTCTCTCTCTCTCTGTCTCTGTCTCTCTCTGTCTCTCACTCACTCACTCACTCACTCACTCACTCACTCACTCACTCACTCACACACACACCACAAAGTACCCTTTCCATACCTCGCACTCCTGGTACTGACTGAGGGCCCAGACGGCCCCCAGGTGCCAGCTGGAACGTCCACGATCAGGGAGGCTCTCAATGATCAAGTTCACATCTGCCATGCCCTTCTTGTTGGGCGGGGGCCTTCTCATGGTAGATGGAGCGTTGGGGATCCAGGAACACCAGTCATACTACACAATGTACACAAAGATACAGAATGTGCACACAATTATCTGACAGCTGTAATTACTAGCTACATTAAGATGTTACATTTCTTTATAAACCCTTACAAAAAAAGAATTGTCTAGTTGGGACTCCTTACTCCTTATTCTATGACCTTTTTCATACTATAACAATTATAGCTTGCCATGCTACACTAAGATATTTGTTATGACTTTTATTTTGACAAACTACACTATTAATTTTGTATGACACACTATAATATGACTTTTCAAACTACAAACTAAACTGACTTTTTATACTTTATTAGAGAGACAGAAGATAGACTGCAAGAGGGAGGGAGACAAAGACATTTACAACACACTATACTATGACTTTCGACATACTACATGCATTTTTTATGTACTATGACACTACATTTACTAAGTTACTTACTTACTTTAGTTAGTTAGTTACTTTAAGTTACTTGGCAGTTTCAGATTAATGATGACCATTTGAACAGTGAATGACTTTAAATCAGTCTTATAAATAAAGATATTGCAAGTCAGGTTCCTGATTATCTATTATTCACCTGTCCAAAGTTGACAGCTGCATGCTGCGCTGAAGCTGTGAACACAACGGCGCTCAGATATTCTATCAGCTCCTCGCGTGATTTCAGGGACTTGGGAAACTCTGTGCACAGACAGAATTGACAAAGAGAGATTAAATCATTACAAAAACATTGCATTGTAAAAGATCCTTTCACAATGCATGTAATGGTGAAATGCAGGAAGGGTATTACAACACTGAAGCTCAGTCAATGACACCATCAGGCTCCTGTGGGTTCCTGTCTTCACCCTCAAACCTTTCGTCTATGACGGAACATATTTGAATTTGTAATACTCTCTGTCCCCTGTTGCACCCGTCTCCTCTAGAAAACCCAACCCAAATGAAAGAGCTGCTTCTCTCCTTGGGAAAAGGAACTTTACATTTTGATTGGTTGCTGCAATCCTTAAAGGAGAAATTATACAACAAGACGTCTGTAATGTGTACCCACCACAGTGATCGAAGTCCTGCATGCCGAAGCTGCACGCATCTTTAATGAAGGCCTGGATTTCTTCGTCTCCCTGCACTGTCTCATCGCTGGAGTAGTAAATATGCACCACATCAGACACAAAACTGCCAGAAAGAAAAGAGGACAGCAGTCACGTATAGAGGAAATAAAAAATGCTGTAACTTCTCTCTCACACACACAAGAATATAAATATTCCAGTTGTCTCTCCCTCAAACACACAAACTATTTATCAGTGCTGTCTATAAGAATTCTAAAAAAGAGTTGTTCCTCACCTCTTGGTAGCTTCCCACACCCTGTAGCCGTCGTCTCTGTAGAAGTAGGTGGGCAGCTCCTCCTTGCTGTCCACACCGCGCGCCTTGATCATGTCCGGGAAGCACAGAGACCTGAAGGTCAGAGACTTCACGGCCCTCCGAATCAGCTGGACGTGGCCACCTCCACCTGTTGCGTTTGCCTTGACCAGCATCATCACACACGTCAGTTAATACTCCCGCCGCTAATGATTAGTGTTTTTGTCCTCCTATGTTTATTTATGCATATGGTTGAGTGTCCATTATTGAATGGCCAACTTAAAGTGAAGGAATCCCATACGTCCACTTGTAACTTTGATATTGTTATTTTCTGAATATTATTAAAGATAAATAAAAGCCTAAATGAACTGTTAGTCAGAAAGAGTAAAGAATGAGTTCAGTGTGTAAAGTGTCTTGATTCTATATCCACATCAACTCACCTTGTCAAAGATGCCACACTCACAGATGAGCTGCTCTCTGGCCTTGGTGTTGATAGCGATGGTAAAACGAATGTGTGGCATAAGCAGCTGAGAAAAGGAACATCAATCCATGAATTTTCATTCGTTCATTTATTCAACCTTTATTTATACTAAAGAAGTCATTGATACCAGTACAACATGGTAATTGATAACTGATTACAGAACATTATTTGACAGATAAAGTCGGGTAATTAAGATGCAAAATTAAAATACAGTTATGTAAAAAGCCCTAGAATGTTGCATTATGGTAGATAATGTGATAGATAAATCAAATAAAATACATTTACTGTATATAAAGAAATTACAAGTAGAGGTTGGGAGGTTTCAAATCAAATTTCTAAGTGAATTAATTTTAAAGATCAATCCAATGAATCAATAATAAGTTAATGAGTCAGAAGGTTTACCTTATACACAGGGTGAACAGCGGGGAGCTGACGGTACATGGCAATAGCAAACACCTCTGTCATCAGGTGAGTCCTGAGCAGGTGTGTGATGTTCTGGTGGTGCTGGAAGTCAGCGAAGCGGACCCAGATCTTAGCCAGCATCCAGTCGTACTGACCGTCAGTGGGCAGGAAGATCGGGTTGTCTTCACCTGGAGTCTGCCCGAGCTGGGAAAAGATGGAGGACGAGGGAGAAGCAGGAAAAAGAGGAGAAATGTATTTGTTCTTGAAATGTTTCCCTCGTGGTGTAAAACAATCGCAATAGCAAGTTTATTTTTTATAGCACACTTCTGACACAGGGGAATTAAGTGAGCTTTACATCAATAAAAACAAATAGGAACATCCATATGTAATTAAGCAGAGGCTAATATAACTAAAAGATAAGTCATATACAAATAAAATGAGATAAAAGCATAGTAAAAACAGTCAAGCACAATTATAGGCACATGAAAAGAGAAATATTTTAAACCTGGCTATCTAAGATCTTGTTCAGCTTAACAGCTAAATGCTGCTTCGCCATGTCAGACCCTGTTCTGCTCGGTTTACATTCTTTAAGCATAGCAGAGACACACCTGCTGCTGCTCAACAGTACCTGTATGGCAATGGGCATGATCTTTTTCTGAGTGTTCTTGTAGAGCAGACAGATGGGAGCTGCCAGGTACTGCAGCGTGCACGGGTCTGTGCAGTTAGGAGTGATGCCTTCCAACACTTCGTAGTCTACGATGTAGACGTTACCTGCCTGGAGCCAGAACATTGATTCACATTGTACGTCAGTAGGAGAATTAAAGTGAGACATACCCTATAAATACATGCACAGAAACAAACATAACCATGTCTACCTCTAGTTCCTCCTCCAGAGTCAGCTCCCTCTCCAGGCTGACAGAAACCATCTCATCGGTGACGGGAAACTTGTCGGGAAGTTTGGTACACTTTTGGATTATTACGGGGTTGCAACCGTTCAGAAATTGGTATCCAAACATGAAGTCCTCCTTCCAGTGTTTCATCACATACTCTGGATAATATAATATAATATAATATAATATAATATAATTAAATATAATATAATATAATTAAATATAATATAATTTAACATAATGTAATGTAATATAATATAATATAACACAATAAAACATAATATAATATAATGTAATGTAATGTAATGTAATATAATACAATATAATATAGTATAACACAATATAACATAATATAATATAATAAATACAAAATATAATGTAATATAATATAATATAATGTGATGTAATATAATATAATATAATATAATATAATATAATATAATATGATATGATATAATATAATATAATATAATATAATATAATATAATATAATATAATTAAATATAATATAATATAATTAAATATAATATAATTTAACACAATGTAATGTAATATAATATAATATAACACAATAAAACATAATATAATATAATGTAATGTAATGTAATATAATACAATATAATATAGTATAACACAATATAACATAATATAATATAATAAATACAAAATATAATGTAATATAATATAATATAATGTGATGTAATATAATAATATAATATAATATAATATAATATAATATAATATAATATAATACAATACAATACAATACAATATAATATAATATAATATAATTAAATATAATATAATATAATTTAACACAATGTAATGTAATGTAATATAATATAATATAATGTAATGTAATGTAATATAATTTAATACAATAAAACATAGTATAATATAATGTAATGTAATGTAATATAATATAATACAATAAAACATAATATAATGTAATGTAATGTAATATAATATAATACAATAAAACATAATATAATATAATATAATGTAATGTAATGTAATGTAATATAATATAATACAATAAAACATAATATAATATAATGTAATGTAATGTAATGTAATATAATACAATATAATATAGTATAACACAATATAACATAATATAATATAATAAATACAAAATATAATGTAATATAATATAATATAATATAACCCAATATAACATAATGTAATATAATATAATATAAAAATAAGGCTGACCTGAGATTGTGTTTTTGATTCTCACAAAGATCTTCTCAAAGTCAGCGAAGTCACTCCAGGACGACTGGAACTTGTGCATGAACTGGTTCACAAACAGGTTCTCTATTCTGGAAATTCATGGTTATTATGATGATGGTGATGATGATCATCATCATCATCATCATCATTACTATCATCATAATATTTGTCACTATATTCACGAGAAAAAAACACAAAGTCATTTCATGTAATATGTCAACTATACACTGAAGAAACTACACAAAAGAAAATGATGTGTTGTTGTATGTAGTTATGATGATTATTGAAGCAAGAAGTAGCACTAAAAGCAAATGTACTTCCATCATTTCTGTCCACAAAGCTGCAGCCTTTCTGTCAACACCTTTGAAGCTCACTATGCCAAATGGCATGACTCGTTTCAAAGCTTTTAAAGTCATTAATGCAACTTTTAGCAGAACTACTGCATGATGCAAACAGTTGTGTTCTGGATCTGTTTGGTGTTGCTGTGTCTATGTACAAGCTCTCACGCCTGCATGAAAGCAAAATGCAAATGTCCCTGGTGATAAACACACAACGCCTCGGTTTTCCTGGAAATCCTGAGTACAGAAAATAGAAGCATGTTATCAGGCTGGAGATCAACATATGATCATGGCCTCATGGAGTTTTGCATTGAAACACACCTCTGAGTTTAAAGCTGCTCTGTACTGAGGTTGTGTCAGCTGTCCTTACACCTGTTAAAGCTTTACTACAGCAGGCTGTTCGAGGGAGCACGTACGCCTTACTGTAGTTCAGTACAAAGTCCACTCCCTTTTCAGTGTCAAACTGGATGTCTCGTGGCAAATCCTTGTGTCTGTCAGCATCTATGCTCATCGGAAAGCCTGGCTGCCACTCCTTCCATCTACAAAGGACAGCAGAGATGTTAGTGCGCAGCATCAGCCTCCTATACCATACAACCACAAACTGCATGTGTACTTGCTTGTAGATCTTTCTCCTCCTTTCCAGCTCTTTCTGTCTGTGCTGCTTCACCTGGCTGGTCTTATCATCCTGAGGCAGATGTGCTGCAACAGAGACAGAACAAAGTGAGGGGTGGAACAATTACAGAGGTCGTACTGCAGAGTCTGACTGATGACAAAGAGGAGGCAGGCAGTATGTTAGGCAAACAAACAAACCAAAACAATGAACTCATGTACCTCTTCCATCCCGCAGCACCACCTCCTTTTCATCCACCAGCCAGCGGAAGCAGGGGAACTCCAAATATTCTCCCATTGGGGTCTTGACTGTGATGTACCTGCAGTACCAGTCATCCTGCACCCAGTACTTATTCTTCTCAATCTTCACCAACACAATCTCACCCAGGTTCTCCTCCACCCTCACGTCATAGGAGTCCACCTGCAATTTAGTCAGCGGCTAAATAAATGAGCTTGAAAAATAGTGTAATTTCCTGAATCAGGTGTAAATTATTTGTTTTTTTTCATCAGTAAATGTTTTTTCTTGAGGACAACAGGTAAAACTTGCATCATAATTTCAATGGCAAAATAGGTTTTAATTAAAAAAGAACTGCATGAAGAGTGTTAAGTGGATGCTAACATTTATTTTTGATTCATCCCACCTATAAAAAGCACTTTTTTGGACTTGCCTTTGCTTCTTTTTATTTATTTTATGTCTTTCTTCTGTCATGTCATGTTCACAGCAGCAAATGTTTCTGAGAGTACACTCATTTCTTCTTCGCATTCATGTTTTCACTTCAAAATGAAATAATTCATTTTAAAACAGAATTAACCTCAAGCTACATCTCTGTCACTACTTCTTCCTCTTTTATGTCCACATCGCACCCAGTATCTGTGTGCAGTTGTCGATGCTCACCATTCATCAGAATTTTAACATGAATGTGTCGCAGTTATCACTCACCGCTCCCCTCTCAAAGTCATTGTACAGAGGTTTGTCCAGCAGCGTTCTCTCGCTGCAGCTCTCCGTGCCCACCAGTGTAATGTAGATATAATCATCCGTCCCTGCAAACCACTGGCTCCCTGTGGAAACTGTCACCGTGTAACAAGGCATGGCGGTCACAAAGGTCCAAATGCCCTTTTTTAGAAATCTGCAGAAAAGCTATTCTACAAACTCCACGAAAGGTTTGCTTCAAGATTTCAGCAAAGAAAAGTTTCTCCTTCTTGCTCAAAACTGTTTGTCTTTCACTGATGTTCACTTCTCAATTCTCCCCATGTGTAATCAGGCAGACGAGGGAGGTGCAGGACACGTAACTCCACCCGCATACTATAAATGATGTCAGAATACAATGAACGATCCGTCCTAGATGTGTTATCAGGGATTATTTCCGGAATACAATGAATGTGGCTGCAGGGAAAGGTGTCTTGTGCCAGGGAGGTGATAGCAAATGCCTCGTCTTTGTCTGCAAACAACAAAAGTTCCTGAAATTCCTGTATTACAGACAAAAACAGAGAAATGCATAGTTTTAAATGTGGGCAGTCTAACCGTGTTAAACTGATGATGTGGAAAGTAAAGGAACATGTAAACGTTCCCATCTTTTACACATCATATTTACCAGTCAAATCAGTATGTGACACTGGACAACAACAGGTAGTGTATTCGAGTGAAATGAATGCAAATCAGAGAGTCCCTGTGTGGTTTTACAGGTGAACCTGTAACATAACCATTAACAGGGGGCTGTGTGTGGACAAGTGGGAAATGGAACTTGTTCTTGCAACAGAAGTTTTATTAAAAAATTTAAATACATCTCTAGACGGATTAAAACAAACCCAAGACGGCTACTGCCCCTTGAAAACAAGGGTGTACCAGTTTGACAGTATGGGACAAGATCATTCACATGTTCACACTCGAAGAGAAAATTCAGACACTGCTTATAAAAAGCAATGCAGGCAAAACTCAACGTGTACAAATAGAGAAAATAAAATGGACAAAAAAAGGCTTTTTCACTTTTCAATTATTCTCAAAACTATACATCTTCTTTCACTCACTTCTAACAAGCTTAATGAAGTAGCACAGTGTACTATTACAGACTTTTACATATAGAAATAGCTTCCTTCCTCTTACATAATCATGTGTTGCAGTGAGCAGCAGGAACAGAGCAGATCTGTTCTTGAATTATTGATAGGAGACTTTGTAGAAAGAAAACTCCAATAACAGAGTGTATTTGATCAGTCTCCTATTTGATCACGTATTTGAAACCAAACATGGAAATCAAAGCAGTAAATAAAAGCACAGCAGTAGATTGACTGGCACCATAAAAAGTAGAAATGTTACCAAATGGTAAGCGAGTGTGTGATTATACTGTTGGATACTGTGGCTCATTTATTTATTATACAGCACGTTTCAGCTTCAACACGCTTCCCATATTAAAAAAGTGCATTTGAACCCAGATACATGCTTCAACCCCTACGACCTCTGATGCTGCCTCGCGGGGCTCGGTGTATGATCCATGTAAGATCTTTGACAGATTTGTTGGGGGTCAATTTGTGTCTGTGTGCTTGGACTTTCCCGAAAAAATGGGTAGTTTTACCTTCAGTTTAGGCCTCCAACAATTATTGAAATGAAACTATCGGAGAAGTTTATACACAGTGATCTAAAAGCCGAGGCATTAACTGAAAGTGTGTGAAGAAACTCAAATAAAACAAGACATCAAATGCAGAGGAAGGCAAGAGGTTGAAAAAAGGAGTATAATTGCTTAAACATCAAACTGATGAGGCTCACGTAAACATTGGTGGTGACTTGAAGGCCAGCGGTGCACTTGATATTAAAGCTATTTCATTCAATAATTAATGTTTAGCCTTCCTGAGGCAAAAACTAATAAGTAGTCGAAACGTTTGGCTAAAAACAGCACATATATTAAACTCATCATCTGACAACAAGCCTTTGTTAGGCAAAAAGTAATCTAGTCTGACTTGTATTAGATAAGAAATGTATGAAATATTTATGAACGTGTGCAGCTCTGATGGTAAACAATGCCATTTATATCCAATGCTGCCACCTAGTGGCAACAGGTTGCTAAATCAATAAATAAAGGAAAAAGCTACAGTGACGAAGTGCAAATTTCTCCTGAATCACATCACATCCCTCCTACATCCATATTATGTCAAAACGCTGACATCTCAAACCCAAAATAACTTTCTGATCACATGCATCATTCAATATCATCAAAGGTACAGACTTAAAAATCTGAGTGCACATTAACCAACATAAAAACACACACGAGTGCTCTATTCAGTGTTTGGCAATAACATTTTAAGTTGTCTTAAACTGAAATCCCGTGCCACTTCTGTCACAGCATCTTTTATTTATTTATTTATTTTACTTAATTATATTGATTTTAGATTTGGAAACAGCAACGTCTCCTAAAGTTACTGCACCCCAAAGCTGCACTGTAAATGTTTATATACTATAAACAACACATTATAAATCATCAGATTATTTTTAAAACTCGTAAGGGGTGTTAAGTATAGGGGTGATGTATTATTCAAATAAATGCATATGGAAAAGTTCCCTTCTTAGTTAAGAAACACATTACAAAGAAACTGATAATAATTTGATCATTTTAAGCTCGTGTCCATGTTAAAACCAAGTGAGAGGACGTTTGTGTGAATGAGGGAGCTTCTACACACTCAGAGGGTTGTTGTGGTGTTGCCAACAACATTGTTAAAGAGCATATCATTGCCCCCGAGCAGCTGAACCTAAACCTTCTCCTAAGAAGTGGCGACTCACATTAGCAGGAAGTAAGAGGGAATTAAAAGAAACAGATATCCAGTTTCTTTTTTCAGCGATAACGGACTTCCCTGGTGCCTTCAGTGAACTCAAGGAAAAGGCGATTTAAGACGTGGCGAGTGACCTCGGATCACTGTACGATGGAAGCACGACGATATGCTTAATGCCTCGGAGCGTACAGACCCAGGTGCAGACTCAGGAAGTATAAAAACAGGGGCTAGTTCAGGTGGAGGGTCTGCTTCATGAACTCATAGGTGGTAAAGGCCACGGCCTGGGAGGGAACACAGCGGATGTAGTTGAGAGAAAGGCCTCGGTACAATCCCTTCTTGACCCCATACTCTTTGTACACATACTTCAGCGTCTTGCTCAGGGATCTGTTCAGGTGCAAGACAAGAAAACATACACTTTTTAGAATGACAGACATGGCTTATTTTAACCACACTAGTAGATGTTATGGCCTGATCTTTTATGATTTCACCAAAGCAAATACCTAACTACGTTGAGCTGACAATGAAGTAATACATCTTGCAATTTGTAACTGATGTATCACCAGCACCTTGTGAATGCATTCTTCTTAAATATCAAGGAAAAGCATAATGCAAGAACAATGAGCAGTGTTTGGACTGGCATTGTGTGAACTTGTACAGGTATGAACGGTATGTTGCTGTAGTTTTACAGCTCCATTATGCTCCTTGAAATTTTGAGCATTTTAACATTCATGTCTCATATTACAGAGAGTGCAGAACAAGTTGCAAACAGATTATTGAGAGTAGAAACATTGGTGATACTTACACACATTTCTCAGAGTCAGGAAGCACGGTTCCTAACTGCATTCTTCTCCTGGCCACATCCAAGGGATACCTAGTGAGAAGAGACACAATGGGACACATCAACCATCAATAAATGAGAGTAATCAATAGCAAACTCCACGGCTGCCTGCCGACAGCACTTACGATATTGTCTGAGCGATGGCACCGGCAACACCTCCACAGAGCAAGTTAACGTGCGTTTTCAGAATGAGGACATCAGGGTTGTCTGAGGAGGGGCGTCCCAGCATCTCAGGGAAATGTTTCAAGCCGAGGCTCTTCAGGGTGCCAAAGGTGAAGAACGAGAAACCTGGAGGATAAAATGGGGTGGGAGAGACAGAGACAAGCTAAAGCATCACGAAGAACACTCGTCACATATCTTAGGGAGGACATCTTATGTTGTTGTGCACAATGATCATGGATCATAATCAAAGACTGGTATCAATCTATGCAACCTCAATAATCACCTGCATAAGGGGCCATTCCAATAAGTGTTGGAGTAAGTCCCCTGTAGAAGCCCAACACGCCCCCCTCCTTTGCAAAAAAGAAAAAACAGGTTTGATTGCAAGAGGTAGACACCATATACATTATTAACAATTATGACCAAAGAACTTTGATATTCATGCATTTTTAAAGTTGCACCTCTAGCGCTTCAAAGGGGTATTATTGTTGACACCGCAGTCGCAAAGACAACTGGATTGCTTTCCGTTTTCCTCAGAGCCTACTACTAGCGGAGAATTTAGCGACTTATTCAGACCATCAGGAAAAAAGCAAGAAATATATTCAAATATATTATACTGTAATTCATTCCCAATACTGCTCAGAGTAATCACAGTCCACGGCTATTCTGCACAAGGTCGCTCCCTCTCCTCTTGTGCCGTGCGCAGTCATTTTGTGAAGGCTGTGTTGTTTGTTTGAGAAGTTGAACACACACTACCTTAAGGTAGATGGTGTAGAAGGCATTGGCAATTCCAGTGTAGCGATGGTCTCCTGTCACCTGGAAGGCCAGTCTGGCTCGGATCACATCCAGAGGGTAGGTGCATATCACCGCACTCATCCCTGAGAACACACAACAAAACAGAACAAGCTTTGTAGAAACACACCGCTTTAGGACTATAGTTATGCAACAACATGATTTACTGAGATTAAACACTGTATTTAATCTGCTGTATTTCATTTCAAGTAACTGGCTTTCCACTTTGTCTCTTAATCTCTTGGAGCCTGACCACTTTAATATATTTTTTTATATCGTGGTGATGCAATATCCGTCACATTATCAGAAAATTGGTCCTGACGTGACAAATGTAAACATAGTCTATGATTCAAGAGGAGCAAATAACAATGCCTACAATCACGACATTTACAGAGAAAAGGAAACTAAAAGTACAGTACATTATATCCAACTGACTGAAACGGCAAGTCTCGTCAGTGACAAAGATAAATTACCTGCCATAGATCCTGCCACGAGGCGGTGGATGTGTCCAGAGATCCCGATCTGTTTACTTAGCAGCTGTGAAGCCCGGAAACAAAAAGGACAACAGTTTCACCAATAACAACAAGACACAGAAATTCTACTGTGGCGAAGAAAGAACAACATCAAAACACATCACATTTCCGTAGACAACTGCTATCGTCACCCATATTTTATAACATTGCTCTTTGAAAGTGTTATTGCACAATAAACACCTTTTTATACTTGTCAAAGGCCATGAACTGGATGGCTCCATAGGGAAATATCCTGACCATCATGGCCCCATTACCCTTGTATAAGCCAAGGAAGCCTTCTTTCTTTGGCACAGCTCTGAGAGTGGCAAACACTCCTGCAAAGAAAGATCAGAAGTTTCACTCATGTGGCACAGATGTGTGGAAAAACAAACACTTATTGATTTTTCTTTGTTTGGCTGCTGTTGTTTCTACCGAGATGTTTGTAATGGGGGTTCTGGGCTTGAAGGAGAATTTTTATTCTGTCCAGAGGAGCAATGGTACACTTGGCACAGCATCCTGCAACACCTAAATAAAAACAGAGAAACATAACAGCAGAATGGTTGGCGAATGTTTTTTTGATTCATCTTGGGAGAATCTGGCATTGAAAAAGGCCAATCATTTATAGACAGTTGAACATTTGAATAGTTGCACGTTGAAATATGAGAGTAGCGTTGGTCGTAATACATAAAAAAGGGAACAAGTGGTAAAGTCAACCCCTTAGAAGTGCAACGTGTGTTTCAAAATAAAATAGAGGAACCACCAACAAAGACACAGAAACTTACCTAACTGTCTTTCCTGGTATAACGGTACAATTTAGGAAAACTAAAAGTATGTTTAAATCAAGCTTGTGTCTGTTTGTAAAAACTATGATCGCATCAATCTTCAATCCAGCATCACAATTCTTTAAAGGTATAGTGATGAAGTATGTGACAAATGATTACTTTAGTAACAAAGTGTCCATATTCTCCAATCACATAGTGTTTAGACTATTGGTGAGCATTTCTTCATGTGTCAGGTGCAGGGTCTGAAAGTTCATTTCAGGTGTTTTTATTGCTCTTTGAAGGGAAACTCTATTTGTTCTTGCCAAGCTCCACAGGGAGAACAGCAGAGTTATGGTGTCGATAGAGCTGCTGTGAAGTTTACGATGAAGCGACCTATTTAAGTATATGTGCAGTATGATCAAGGTCAGTAGGGTGGCTGTGCAGACATCAGTTTATGGGTCGCAAAAGAAAGCAGGAGAAAGTAAAGCAACGCATGTAGATAGAGGCACATGTAGATAGAGGCGCATGTAGATAGAGGCACATGTAGATAGAGGCACATGTAGATAGAGGCACATGTAGATAGAGGCACATGTGTCCGCGGCGACCAGCAGGGAGCCTGTTCAGTTAACAGGACCCTGATGTCAATGTTTTATCGATCTTTTATTGGGTCTGTGTTCAATTTCTCTTTTATCTGCTGGTATCAATCGGTCAAGGTCAAACACAGAAATGTACTCAATAAGGTGGTAAATGTCTGCAGCGAAATAACTGGCACTGCACTGCAGGATCTTTATAACAAACTGTTATATAAGAAAACAGCTGTCTGATTTGGACTAGCTAAAATGAATACATGTAAACACTTGATTGATTGATTGATTGATTGATTGATTGATTGCAAAGGAGAAAGTTTTCCTATGGTAAAGCTATGCAGTCTTGCAGACACACAAAGGCTTGAACATGTGTCCTAGTGTTCTACGTTGTGTAAATCATCACAGACCTGAAACTGATGAAACAAACTCATGCGTCAGATCCTACCTCCAGCTACAAAGGAGCGAATAAAATGGTAGTCCCTCTTAGCAGGGGTGCTGCTGCTGCCTATAGCAGGAGATGTGGAGACCACAGCCTCTGATGTCATCCTTCCTGCTCAGGAATCTGCCACATCCATGGCTGTTCAATTTGGAGAAAACACTGTAAATGCACATGTGACTATGGGCATGTATCATCATACTGGCAAATATCTCTATGGGCAAACCAGAGTGTCTGTTTTATATTTACTTAAGGCTAGAATGAGGTTGGCAAGTCTTTGCAATGGGACACCACTACCGGTTAAGGTTATTAGCCACTAGCAGCAGACTAAGAGACAAGGCCACCGCGTGCTAATACTCACAAGCTGATCCAAACTGTTAGAGGAGCAAAAACAGAAGAAGTGGAGGGTCTGTCCGATAAAATCTCTTCAACAAATATGTTTCTCCTTCGCAGAGTTTTGCTCTCTGGATAATCCTGGCTGTTCAAATGTGGCGTTACTGTGGACACCGGGTAGCACCGAGAAGCTCGTCGTTTACTGTTTCAAATGAAAAACAAACAAAAACTTAAGTGATGAATAAACCTGAAGCACTTTCAATATTTGTATACCACTAATGCCCTTCGACCGTTTACGACTGAAGGCATCTGACCGAAAACAGTCGCACATTAATGACGCATATGACGTTGAGGGGTGGTGGAAGAGTTCAGTATTATTTTCATAGGTTATTTTCATAGGTTATTTTCATAGGTTATTTTCATAGGTTATTTTCTCAAGTAAAATTTTGATAAATAAATAGAAGTTTCTTGACATCCTATGCATTACTTATTTGTATTTGTTTTAAAGAATGTACAAACAACCAGCCATGCCATTTCAATTAATTACGGGGGAAAGCAGCTATATCAGAAGGTTAATTTCTTTCTAATGGATCAATAAATAATATGAATTATTTTGGTGGCAAACATGTCTTGGTAAATTTGGCTATTGGTATGCATTTCTTATTTGTTACAAATTTAAGAGACTCAAGATAAAATATAATTTAATTTGAAAACAACTTAAAAGATGTAGTTCAATTAAGAAATGTAGCTTTATGAATATTACATTTCCATAATAAGATTCAAACAAAAGTAGTACTTTAACTGTTATCATCACATTCAAAATAAGTGATAATATTGTTTTATCTTCAATACTAATTGTTTGTTTTATTTTGCACAGATGTAAAATGAGAAACATTTCCCCAGCTTCTCATACCTTTTGTCAGCCTACATGTATACTTTAGGAGAACTCCTTAAACAAGTTTCTACATTGATCTGTAATATAAACTATACGGATCACTTCATTTCTCTTCTGTCTATATTACAGCAATAATTATGTGATATGTTTGATTGACTCTCTCTCTCTCCCATTTTACCCAAAATTATTTTACAATTGGAATCATAGAGAAATTCAGCCTGTTATATATATATGTATACGGCCCGGAGGCCGGAGGTTCCCCACCCCTGCACTATTCAAAAAGGGGGACCAGAGAGTGTGTGCCAACTACAGGGGTATCACACTTCTCAGCCTCCCTGGTAAAGTCTACTCCAGGGTGCTGGAAAGGAGGGTTCGGCCGGTAGTCGAACCTCTGATTGAAGAGGAACAATGCGGATTCCGTCCTGGTCGTGGAACAACGGACCAACTCTTCACTCTCGCAAGGATCCTGGAGGGGGCCTGGGAGTACGCCCAACCGGTCTAATTGTGTTTTGTGGATCTGAAGAAGGCGTATGACCGGGTCCCACAGATGATACTTTGGGAGGTGCTGCGGGAGTATGGGGTGAGGGGGTCACTTCTGAGGGCCATCCAATCCCTGTACGCCGAAAGCGAGAGTTGTGTCCGGATACTCAGCAGTAAATCGAACTCGTTCCCAGTGAATGTTGGCCTCTGCCAGGGCTGCGCTTTATCACCAATCCTGTTTGTGATATTCATGGCCAGGATATCGAGGCGTAGTCGTGGAGGAGAGGGGTTGCAGTTTGGTGGCCTGAGGATCTCATTGCTGCTCTTTACAGATGATGTGGTCCTGATGGCATCATCGGTCTGTGACCTTCAGCAGTCACTGGATCAGTTCGCAGCCGAGTGTGAAGCGGTTGGGATGAGGATCAGCACCTCCAAATCTGAGGCCATAGCTCTCAGCAGGAAACCGGTGGATTGCCTACTCTGGGTAGGGAATGAGCCCTTACCCCAAGTGAAGGATTTCAAGTACCCGGGGTCTTGTTCGCGAGTGAGGGGACGATGGAGCGAGAGATCGGCCGGAGAATCGGAGCAGACAGGAGAAGGATTAGGAGAAGACATTAGTCTCATAATGTGAGTAACAGGGTTGCGTTTGTGTGAGTGCCACACTCCATCAAGAGTGAAAAGATTGGAAATATATTAAAAATAAAAGGGAGGACTTACCTTTGGTCTACCCATGGTAGTAGCACATGACTTGCTAATGTCATTTCCTCTGTGTCATGTGACTAACCGTTTTTTCACTTCCTCTGCCAAGCTAAAAAGGTTTCGGTAACAGGGTAGCACGCATGTTGTGGGACACACTTTCAGTGTAAAATTACTGTCATTTTAAATATGTTTACCATTACAAGACACATATATCAATAAAATAATACCAAAAAAAGTAAATAAAAACCCTATATGAAATGTTATATTTGACATGCAAACCAAGAAGCTGGGACAAGAGAAAAATGCTATTTTAGGGGTGTTTGAGAGCTATTTGATATGTTAAATAATATTTTGAAAGAACATTTTCTGCAACTTTATATACATTTTGTATCAAGATAAGTATATTTAACACAACAAGTGCATGGTTTAGCTTTTTGGGCATGGATTATTATATTTTTTATATGTGGGACATGAAATGTCCTCCAATTCAGGAATGACCCATACATATATAGAATATTTCGTTTTTCTGAATACACAAGATTATTTAAAAAAAGTTGACAGTATGAAAAAAAAGAAAAACAAAGAAGAAGATATAGGTATTGATATAGCGTCTGTTCATAACAGAAATACAAATAAAACGTTTTTTTTTTTTTTTTGCATTACACTTACAATTACCATACAATTTAAACACTTACTTTAGTGTTTTGGTGATTCCTTCAAATCATTTATAGCACACCCCTGCGTCTACTTGCTAAAACACAGGAGCACTGGGACAAACGACAGCTGAAATCCATCCCAGGTTTTGTTTTCCACTCTTCCCTCCAGAGCCGACGACGAGTTTCTGGCCAGTGGAGACCGACGGTAGGTTGCGTCTGGTGGAGGGAGAGTGAGCGGGGCTGCCCTGAATGGATTGACATAAGAGGGATTTACATTTTAACGGGTGTCGTGCTCCGCAAAGACTACACGGTGCACGTTGAAAACCAACTATTCTTCCGCTCGATGTATGTTCATGTTGGTGCTTTTATCATGTCCATGTGTCATCGTCGAGAGAGGATTGAACTTGCCAGCAGTCTATATTTGCCGAGGAGGGAAACCAATACAAGGTCTCGCTGTCTCGCTGGAGCGGAGTATTATTAGCAGTTCAGACAGTGCAACTGTCGCTC
The DNA here is from genome assembly GCF_900634415.1 of Cottoperca gobio. Classification (NCBI taxonomy): domain Eukaryota; kingdom Metazoa; phylum Chordata; class Actinopteri; order Perciformes; family Bovichtidae; genus Cottoperca; species Cottoperca gobio. The sequence goes on from NC_041369.1 coordinate 13,952,163, forward strand.
TCTGGTATGTAAAGCATTTCAGCCATAAACGTGTAAATGAAACCTCACGAGCAACAAAACAACCTATATCTACACGGCGCTTCAATTGACAGCGGTCAAGTGCAATAATAGTAATAAACTGCGACGCTGAAGGCGATTTTACACGGTAATAACCCCCTCTTCCGCCAGTCAGAAAGACGAAAACAGGATCCGACCTCCGGCTAGAGCCCACTCCTCAACGTGCCTGCCCTTTAAACAGTTACAGCCTTCCTGAAGCTATACTTTCTGTTTTTTTATAGACCATAGTTCTTCGAATTGTATATCTTTATTCAAAATATAGTAAATAGTATACTATTATGTATAAGTGCATTGGATTTTCTTTATTGACGTCAACCTTACAGCACTTGCTCGTCCGAGTAAATATTTCAGGCGGGGCAAAAGTGTAATTTCCAGCAGACAAAGTAAACAACATTTGTATAGATTTAGCTTTTTAGTTATTGTACTACTATGTTGTCAGCCATCAAATTGTACCTGATGTTGTATTGCACTAACGGTTTGTCTTTATTACACTGAAAATACATTTAAAGGTGCTGAGAGTATAATAGTATTTTTATTATCTTCCTGTTTACTCTGTCTTTATAGGTCATGCACTGCAATTACACGATAATGACGGCATCATAATTTAAAATTCAAGGATAAAACACAGAAGAGGAAGGTTTTAAAAAGAAAAAACATTGTGTGCTGAGCAAAAGATAAACATTCACCTGGCTCCCATGCTGGCTGCCAGAAATCCTCCCCTCCACACTCTCAGCCATGCCTGCTACCACCAAATCCTCCAGGAGACAGAAACCTGCACAGAGAAAAAACGCCAAGAAAGTGATCAGCACCAAGAGGCAAACATGTAACTCAAACAAACCCAGAGGAAGAGCCACAGAGAGGCCCCAGAAAACACCTGCAGAACCCAAAAGGTCAACAGCCAGGGCTCAGGCACAGTCAGGCCGAAGCCCTCGTGGAAGAGGCGTTAGCGTGCCTGCAAGTCAGGGCCCTGGGAGGTCCCCTGGCAGAGTTAACCAAGCCCTAAATGTAAAAGGATCTGCAAGGCTTAGGCGGCCGAGCAATCCGCCTGACCACTGTGGTGAGTTACAGGACCCCCTAGGGCGAAGGAAGTCTCTGCGGGGCACACGGGTGCCTGTTACACCCTGCCAGCCTCCTAAACCTTGCAGAGGGAGAAACAGCAAGGGGGGCGCAAGGAAAACAAGCAACATCACAGCAAGGAAACACAAGAAACAAGCCCTCAAGCACCAGAGTCAATGATTCATCTCCTTATGAGGAAAATGAGAATCTAGACTCCTGTGATGCTGAAGAAATACTTCCGGTTTCTCTAAAAACTGAGGTTCCTGCGAGTATCAAAGATCAGGGTTCAGGAGTCAACTATGCTAAAGAGGGCAGCCCTCTTAAAGCAGATTCACCACCGTGTAACGACATACTGGAAGAGTGTGTGCAGTGCAGCTGTGACAGTCCTATAACCCAGCAAGACAAAAAGACTGTCAGTCATAAGAGTGAAGGTGACCTGAGGTGTGCGATTGGGGTGTGTGATGATGTGGATGGACAGCTAAAACTCTGCAGTGACAGAAGTAAAGATAGCCCCTCTGTGCTAACGAGTATTGGCTCACCAGGGGTGCAGGGCGGCAGCAAGGGAAATGACAGTTCATCTATCCTTGGAAATAAACTTGATCTTCTTGCAGGTAATGGTAAGCAAGATGATGTATATTCTGTCCATCAGGAGGAAGATAACATGTTGGACTTAAGAAAGAGTAGGACAGATGAAAGAGTGATAATTGTCTCTGGGAGAAAAGAGAAGATAAATCATGACAGAAGAGAGAGTTTAGAGGCAGAGAAAATAGTTGAGAGTCAAAATGAGACTGTGGAAGAGATGGAGGAGATGGTTGAGAGGCTGGGTAATTGTGAAGGAGAAGAAGTAGGAAAAAAAGAGAAGGAGAATGATGTTTCTTTCAATCCTGCTGACTCCCACACCAGCACACCAGCCTCTCCATCTCCAGATCCACCTCACTCTAACAATGAACTGACGGCACTGTCAGAATCACCTGTAAATGTGCTATCAGTCTGCAACACAGCTACCTCAAATCCCACCAAAGCCCCCTCCACCTCAGATGCACTTGAGCCAGAGGTTCTGAGCCAGGGTAAGACAGACATGCAACCTACCATTCATGGTGCTAAACCTCATTTCACAGGGTCCTCAGCATTCGCTGAAACTGCCCTGATGGTGCAGACTGTTCTTGTAAAAAGAAATACGCCGGTTATTATCCGTAGTGACTCCTTCAAACCCAGGAGCTTGAGGGATTCAAGCCAGGAGGAACCACACCAACTGCAAAACCTAGCGATCCCTTCTCCTCAGGGAGAGAAAAAAGCTTGCACACCAGCAGAGACGCAGACCAAAGATAGTGAATCCAACCGAGAGCCATTTGAGCACTACATCCAGAAAGAGACGTCTACGTTGTCATTGTCCCCCGTTCCTCAGTTGAGCACAGATGCTCTTACAGCTGAGTGTGAACCAAACCTCAGCGAGGACAGTGCTGTGGTAACAGAGCCGAACTTGGTGCCAAAGATCTCAACGCCTTCTCTGGACAGTAGCCTAACATACTCCTGCAGCTCAGAAAGCACACGCTCTTCTTTTTCTTTTGACACTGAATCAGAGGCAGGGTATGGAGAACCCGGCTCCTCTGTTCTCCCTGTATCCTGGGGGCCAGATGGGGCCTGTTTGCCCTCCTGGACTGCTCCGAAACCACAGAAGAGAGAGAGGAAGAAGCGGAGCAGGTGTGGGATGTGTGAGCCATGCCTGAGGAAGATCAGCTGTGGCCAGTGCAGTTGTTGCCTCAACCGCAGGACTGGCCACCAGATCTGTAAACTGAGGAAGTGCGTGGATCTGAGGAGGAGAAGAACTTCTCTGCTCGTTCTCTCTGCTGCACAGGTGAGGCTTATATTACACTGCACACGTGCATTTAATTACATTTAAAAGCAACACACAACAGGAGGTTTATTGCAGGCAGTTCTTCAGTTCATTCTCACAAGGAGGTCAATTTAGACAATGACTCTGATCTGAAGCAACTGAAAAAAATTGTTGTTACTGTCTGACAGTGTTGTTTTTGATCTCCGAGGTTTCCCAGCCGCCCTCTGGGAGCAGCAATGATCGAAAGTTGAATTAGCCAAACAGTTAAAAAGAAGGTTTCACTTTCACATTGTGTTTCATTCTCGGTCAGTTTCAACCAATGCTGTACATTTAACTTCATGGTGTCTTGCTGTTAAATGTTGGGGAATGTGTTGAGTGCTAAATGGGGACGTGTGTGTGTGTGTGTGTGTGTGTGTGTGTGTGTGTGTGTGTGTGTGTGTATATGTGTATATGTCATCGTGTAGAGAATGAATGCCTGCACAAGGTCCAGTGTTAAAGGGGAAGGCGCTATCACATGACCAGCAGCAGCTCAGCACGTGCTTGGAGTATGTGTCTGTTTATTTGTGTATGTGTGTGTCTGTTAATGTGTGTTTGTTGGTGTGTGTGTGTGTGTGTGTGTGTCTGAATAAGAGAATAAGCGATTTTCTGAGTTACACATGGTGACTGAGTGTGAGTGCATGCTTGTGTCTGTGGATGGGTATAGGTATGTAATTAAGGGAAATTTGAGCCGGATGTTTTTGCACAGTGGCACTGAATGGCATTGTGAATGCGTATTTTAGAACCCAATAAGACAATGAAAACCCAAGACACTAGTTAAGAAATAAATCTTTCCCAGTCAATTTAAAACAACTATAATTACTATATTTTTGAACCTCCAGAGAATTATCACTTGAATCTGCAGCTCCCCTCAGCTTTACAGAGCTCTATAGCGAGTTTCAGCTCATTGTTTTTGCTGTCTTCAATGTCTCATCCTTGTCATTTTTGTCTCATACTGTCGTTTTTTTCTGCCACAGCATACAGCTGTTTTTTAGTGAAAAAGTACCTGCTCAGCACCAAACAGCAGACAGAGAAAGTTAGCGACAAGCTGGTGAACATAGTATATTATAACTATATATAATGTTTTGTCAGGGCTGCGTGGTTGTTATTCTACAACCTAGTGGCCAAAAATGATAAATGCATTGTTACATTCTTTAATTGTTTGTGCATGGAACTTAGTATTAAAATTATTCAGACGAGGTGTGAGCTAAAAAGCATTTCTGATTATGGTGCTTTATCTATAACATGCTTATGGCGGGACAATATTCTCAATCATTTTAGTAGGTGGGAATAAGAGTTCCTTACAGCAGCTGGCTACCAGAGCTACATAATCATGTACATAGTTCAGTAGTGTCCATGTGGCTGGGGGAGGGCTCTGTGTGAACAACTGTGAGTGAGGGTCCATGTGGTCCTGTGTCTGCAAGCGTGCATGCGTGCACTGGCACAGCCCTCAGAGTCGTCGCAGTGGCAGTAGCAGATTAGAGCTGATTATATAACACCTGCGGTATTAGTAGTGACGACCTTTGTGCACTATTCTTGTGTGAGAGAGATTTATTAACATATTATTTGGAATACCCTGAAATGTGGGTCAGTGTGTGTATGACTCAGAGTCAAATGCATATTTACATTATATGTGGTTGTGACTTTTAATGTTGCATAGTATGCGTGTTTGTGTGGTGCATGCATTGAAGATAAAATGACAGAACTGCCAGTTTCCCCATTTCTCTTAACTGACATCCCATTAGCATACACACACTTAAAGCAATGTCTGTGTTTGTGGTTTGGGAACAGGTTTATGTTGGATTCTATGCAACTGCAGGGGTGGAGCCAGCACCGGGTGCTGCAAGCTAACACTGTCAAAAAAGCTATAATCATGATCAGCTCAAATTCAAATCCCCTAAATCCATCCTTTGCTTAATTCTAGATGCAGGGGTGGCAACTTTACCTTGTGTTTTGTATTTATACTGTATGTAACTCAAGAAACCACACTGCATGAGGGTCTACTTGCATGTGTACTTATAGTCTGTGTAATACATTATACTTGTTGGCCAGTCTTGCTGATTAAACTCACACACCCTACCAACGAATGGTTTTAAGACGAGATTGGGAAAAAAGGGGCAGAGGCCAAAGAGGAGTTCATGTAGTGGCATGTGGATTCTGTTCCTGGTTTTAGTGAGCTATTGTGGTTGGTGTGGCTGTAGTTTTAGTTTGGTTTTACTGTGTCATAAATCATTATGTGCATAACATACTTGGAAAAATACACGTAGAAAAATGTAAGACGTATGTATATGGAGACATACAAAAACTGATTAAAAAAGGAAAAGGAAAATGATGAGCTCCCATTGTTTGTGTGTTTGTAAGAAAGAGAGGGAGTGTGGCTATTTCCTTTTAAAAATGTCTGGTTTCACTCAGGCTTGATGGCCCCCTCGTGGCCTCACTTTGTATTGGGCAGTCAGGACGGGGCTCACTGCCTTGTCTGACCTGGCCCTGGCCTGAACACACAACACACAACCAACACGTACACACCAGAAACAAATACTGCAGTTCATTGAGTGCAAAAGCCCCAGTATTTGTAGAGTGAATTTGACTGAAACAGTCCTGACATGTTTAGAGCTGTAGGCTGCATAACTGACTCACTTTTTTATTGGCTAACAAGGCAGATGTCAGCAGTCACAGATAATGCTTTTAACATTCCCATCTCTGCAAAATAGTACAAACAAATACATTATAATACACAGCCATCATCATTGTGTTACACATCATTCATTGTGTGGACAGTTGCCCCTAAGTCAGTCAGTGCTGGCAGCTCATTTAATTTAAACTAGCACAAGGTCTTAAATACGTAATGAAATTCATTAATGGATGCAAGATGTGACATTATGGTAGTTCTGATTATGGCCATGATGCTGCTGATTATATATATATATATATATATATATATATATATATATATATATATATATATATATATATATATATGTATATGTTCATGTATATACATTATGCATATAATTAGTTTTACAAATGAAATCCTCTAACTGTATTTTATAAAGTATCCCTACTAAGATCTCACTTCATTTCAAATAGTTTCAAACATACAATTATTAAACTGCTACTGGGTTGGTCTAAAGGGAACATAGCTGCTACTTTCTTACCTCTCTAATAGAACTTTCTCTGTTCTTATAGAAAATGCTTGTTCCTCTGTTGCACATTTCAATTGTGGTGTTCCTCAAGGGTCCATTATTGGGCCTCTGTTGTTTTCTATTTACATGCTCAGCTATATCATTCAGAAACACAGTGTCTCCCACCATTGTTTTGTGGATGACACACAGCTATATGTCCCTCTCCAGTCCAGTGACTCCAGCAGCTTAGATAACCTCCTTGCCTGTCTCAATGATGTCTAATGCTGGATGTCCCAAAACTTAATTTATTTTTAACAATGGTAAAATTGAGATCATAGCCATTCTTCCAACAAACTCTGCCAGCCTGGTTCAAAGAAAGCTTTTTATAGGAAAGCGTTTATGAATATTCGATATGTTGCTGAGTGTTATAATTCCACTCTGGTCATTTTATCTTTTATTATATATATTTTTTATATATATTTATATTCTTTCCCCCCGGTTTTTATGATCCCTCTGTTGTTTGTATTTTATTTTATTCTTGTATTTTATTTTTATCTGCTTTATTTTCTGTAAAGCACTTTTATTTAGCCTTTATTTATACAGGTAAAGAAATCTCATTGAGACACAAGGTCTCATTTTCAAGAGAGACCTGATGAAATGGCAACAGCAACATACAAGTTACAGACTTACATGACACTAAACACTATATAAATAAAGCTTATTATTATTATATACACATATTCAGCCTTCTAAATTTAATTTAATAGATTTGTACCTTTCATTTACTCAAGGTAAAATATCTCCCCTTGTCTGCATTTGTGAAAAAAGATACACAAATATAACTTAAATGTAAAAAGCATGTTAATGTTTTAGCATTTCAAACACCTTTTCTTATGTGACTTGCTTTAGACAAATGCAAAAAACAGTAATCACAAATAGTATAACTATCATCTTCGAGTGATTGTGTGCCACTGCATTTATCAAGACCATGCACCTGGTGAGGTACACTTTAGGTAAGTTTGAGGTGCACCATAATTACATAGCAAAGGAAGCATTCAGTTCAGCACAATACAGGTGCAGGTGGACACTATACTTTTTACAAATAGTAGCCTGCATGCTTCCAGTCAGCTAGCTAGCTCCTTGCCCAGCTCCTGCTGCAAACTAATTTATCTCCTGCACTTCTTCCACTCCTCTTTTTTCTGCCGCAATGCATTTGCCAGAGGAGTAGCCCAGCTGAGATAACACGTGTATCACAAAAACACTTGCTGATCACTCAGACAGCGCCCTGGCAGGGAGGACAGGCAGGCTGCAGCACCCAACGGTGACAGTTTGCTTTGTAACAGATATTCAAAGCTGTGTGTATATTTGTGCATCTGAATGATTCTTACTTATATTTTTGTGTCAGAGGGGGATGTTCATGAAGGTTTTACAGCTTGTAGTTCAGCCCATCATGCAGCAAAACACCCTCATTGCTCTCAAAGGGAACCAGTTTAATATATAGTGAGAGTGATTTGTCCCAGCAGACGCTCCTGTCAGTTCTGAGCTCCTCTTCCCCCTCTCTCTCACACACACACACACACACACACACACACACACACACACACACACACACACACACACACACACTCAGCAATAGAAGACTTCAGCACTGACGGTTGCCATGGAGACCTCATTGTCTGGTGCTGACCTTTGACCTGCCACGGTTGTCTGATGGAGTATTCTCAGGGTTGTAAGGAGGATTAGTGGAGATAACCAGCAGACACGCACTCTGGGTTTAAGGCTGTGAACTCACTAGCCTCTATCCAGGTAATTAGGTTAAACTACTCAGATTGACCGGCTCGTATTGGGTCAGCAGCAAGCTGTGGCTTTCTGCAAGTGATGAGCGCCTTAAACATTGCCTGCATTATCTCTGTAAATCAACCCATTCAGTGAGGTAATTGCACTTGGCAACCCATAAACTCTGTGATTGCTAAGTAACCTTCTTTTTATCCTTGTGAGGGAAATAACATGAGCCCTGTTCTGTTTAAGATGACTTTATGCACTACTTGTATATTTCTAACTAAGGGTGTAACAATACATCGATCTGGAATGGGCATATGATATCGTCTAATATCAATCGCAGGATCCTGACTTGAATTTAATCAAAATCGTATTGTGGCAGACTTTGTGATATCAGCAAATATTGTATTGTTGTCCAAAACATCTACTGCCGTATGAAACCTGTGATTTACACCTCTATTTGTAACACAGATGCACTATCAATATAATGTATGTTATGGCACTGTGTTTCTTAGTTTACTGTATTGGGAGCAAAGATTTGACAATATGCAGATTTCACATTCAGTTCAACAATTCAGTTTTATTGATAATACCTATAATAATACAATATTTATATCTAGAGATAATATCTTTCACTGAACATAGAAATATATAAAACTACAGTTTTTTAGAGTAAGAAATATGTGCAATTAAAAGTGTAGATTGATTGAATAATAACATGCTGCAACATCTACAATTATTAAAGTAAACATGATGTTCACTGTGATGCATTATCTCACTCAAACTAGTTTCAAGCCTCTTCCAGTAGATTGTTATATTGTACTGAAGTGAAATGAAACAACTGGCTGCCTGGAAGGTGAAAGAACATTGTCAGCAATAGTGTTAAGTGTTCATATGCCCAGGCTAATTTTCTAAGCCATGATAGAGTTTGGTGTGTCACTCTCCTTTCACACAAATGAGTACAGGTTCTCCCACATATGCAGGTGGGCACTCTGGCAATGAGGGACAGATTCACATCCACACAGTTTTTTTTTTCTCCTTCGCATTACGTAAATGTGTAGGACAGAAGGGGGCCGAGGTAGCGAGGCAGGTTCATGACACTGCCAACATTTTATCGGAGCCAACTCATTATGACCAAGCAGATTGCGTTGTGCCTTAGCCTACACTCTCTACTATGACTTTATCCTCTTCCTCTGCAAAGACACACATTTTATTACTTCAGCTTACCTGTGATCAGGGCTGCTTTGTATTTTTTGTTAACTTGGTCCAAGCCAATTACATTTAAAACAACCCTCCGAGGTAGTTATCTATAATAGCTGCAAGGCTTGGATAGTGGCCCAGAAAAAGCCTCCGTGAACAAGAGGAAATGTCTGTTTTATGTGATTTGGAATTCAGTTTTTTGGCCAGAGCCCACTATACATCAGAGCAGATGTATGGCCCAGGCTGTGCCAGTTTGAAGGCTTACAGCCAACCATAGACAGTGAATTAATTACTTCAATGGGGGACTCCGCTCAGTTTGCTTTAATGTACATTGAGTTGTAGCAATTATGTTTCTTCAACAACAACAATCCAAATAGTTTTATGTGTTCAGCCTGGTCTACAAAAAATGCTGTTCCCGTCGAACGTTACTGCATTGTCAGTTACGTTTCAAGGGAATCAAATTTTGTCCCGGATTACATTCGTTTTTGACATATCACTTAATACGTTTGTAATCAAAGTCCGTGCAGGGAGGAGGATGTGGTGGTCAACCAAACAGGTTTCCCTTTTGAAACCAAAAGTCAACGTTCAGTTACTTTAAATAATAAGTGAAATAACATAGCAGACATACTTATTTTGAGCCAAACCATTAGTAAACCTGACCAAGTAGTTTTGTTGCGTTTTTCTTTTCTTTTGTTTCAATTTACAACATCAACCATGTGTTTAAAATCAGGGAGAAAATATGTTCCCATAGAAATGTAGTTTAGTTGTGTGGGAACATAATTTTGTAAGAGACAGGGTTGATGCGTTTTAGTATCTATAATGTTTACAATTCAGCAAGATATTTGTAGAGTTAAATTGTGGTACCACTAATGCTCCTGAGTCCTCTTAAGTTCTTTGCATGTGTGAGTTTGTGCCTTGTCCTGACTGTTGTAAGGCTCTAAGTCCCTGCATAAGCTTTGAAGTCGTGTCACTTGGTTTCTCTGGGTGAAAAGAAATCCTCACTTTGCCCCCCAAAAGAAATGCCACTCAAATCCTACCAAGGGCACACAATGGCCTCCTGGAGAAACCAGAGCTTATTCATGCATCAACCTGACCTGCCTAAATAAGAATATATCCTATACACTTGAGGAGGATACAAACACTCATTTAATCTCACTACTGTCATTATTTTATCTACCCCAGAATGCCATCCACTGACTTGTTTGTCACTTTCCCTTGTTCCATTTTTGTATGCATCTGTCAGCACACGTATTTGTGTGTGTGAGTGCATGCACACACACGTGCAGTCATATGGCCAACATGCCGACTCAGCACGTTGTACTAGCGCAAACTTAAGTAAGCCTTTTCCTGTCTCATTGTGAGAGGATCTGGGGGCCCCATGCTGCTCTGCCTGCATAGTGTTTGTGTCTGTATTTGGGTCAGTATGAGTATGTGTGTACATGAAGGTTTTCATGTACTGTTTACTGTTTGTCAGTGTTTACACAAACTGATGGTGGATCCGCTCACCTTCTTCTTCTATCATTCCCAAGGTGAAACCATTTTTGCCATATTGAGCAACTCCAAAATTTAGGTTCTTAACTTCACCACAGAATTCATTGTGTGTTTGTACAGATATTTGTCTTATACCTACTGACCATAATCAGCAGACAGCTGGATAGTACAGGCACAAGATTAAAGAGGACATTTTGTCGATGCATACCGGTTTTGAAATTCATCCCTCCTCTCTTGGCCGGGCTGGAGGTGTGAGAGTTGGAGTGGTATGCCGTTCCCTCGTGCTGACCAACCACTGTCGGCCCTTAAATTGAGTCCATGTGGGCTTAGGGTGTGGTATTGAATGGTGCACATTTCCTTCCAAGAGTGGGATTGTAGTATGTTACATAACACACTCTGTGTTAATGTGTGTTAAATGGAATTTTGAATGTGAATCCATTGTGTCCTTAAAATAGCCTCACTCAGGGATTACAAACTATCCATACAGGAAGTGTGGAAGCTGCAAACATGCATTTGTATTTGTGTGTTTGTTGAGAAGGCGAAGTCATGTGGAAGAGACTGCAGAGAGCTAATGTGCAGTCAAGGTTTTTAGTACACAGATGTTCTTTTGGAAAAGGTAATAGTGTGACGTGAGCCATACTGCTGCCTCCTCTCAACTAACACTGGCTTTATGGTTACAAGGTTCTCTTCAAGGGAAATCAGCTTTCAAACTGCCTTGGTCTGGCTACATAGTATCCAAATGCTAATGTGGGTGTTTGCATATAGATTAGTACTGCTTAGTCTCTTAACTTTTGTGTGTGTTGGTCTTTTGGGCTTTCACCTTTGTTTCAGTCTGTGTAATTGTGTGAATTTGTTGTGCATGAGTGGACGACTGGATGAGCAGCATGGGGACAAGTCTAAGCAGAGTTATGTTTTCCCATTTCCCCATGGTTGTTAACACTATTACAATCGTTATTTTTCACTGAAGAAAGTCACAACTCCCTCAAACTACTGACCTTCAGCAAAGATCTGTAGTTTTTTCATGCAAATGGGAGGCAAGTTTACATTAGCGTCAGCAGTAATGGCAGTAATGACAACTATTGGCAACAATCACGCTTGGCACAGCTCCATCACCGGGCCGGTTTCCAATGGGTCAGCCTCCAGATGTGTCAGAGACAGTTTACGACTGCGGTGCAGAACAACTTTCTTTACCTGGCTTGTATGCTCATGTACTGTAGCTTAGGGTAAATAATGTCCAGACGACTTGTTCCTAATGAGAGCTGGGTAGCTTGTTAAAGGGAAAAAACATATGGGACACTTAAAGAGCTGAAAATTAAGGGTGTGGTGCAATATTGTTAGTAGTTGTGGAGTATTTTTGTATGCAGGAATGGAGTGGCTGCAGGAGAAGGACTGTTATGAAGGCAGAGAAGCACAGTATAACCAATGCAGTCAATACTTCATTTTAAGAGAGGAGTTCTATAATGTGCATGTTTTTATAAATGACCTTGTCATAAACATAGTTAACATGGAATCATGTAAAAGTTGTTCTGCATTTTAATACCTGATACCAGAGAATGAAAGGTTACATGAGCCAACTAGAATGACTCCGCCAAGAGTTGGTTAATTGTTCTTCCGACTTCGGTGTGTTCATGAGCATTAAGTCGTAATGTGGAAACAACTCCACTCTATAAAGAACATGCGTTGTATTTTATTGCTCTGAGCATTTAAACAACACGTTGTTATCAGTTTCCGAGTTGTTGTTCCGACTTGAGTGGGCATTCACATGAGAAAGTCGTGAACTCATTTTTCCAATTCTTCTGAAACTACCTGAATGCATCACACATGCCCTATCTTGCACTGTTGACAAAAGTGAGACATCATTTGTATATCTATATATGGAAAGGTGTACCAAGTTTCATGAAAATCGGGCTAGTAGTTTTTCTGTAATTCTGCTGACAAACAGGAAAACAAACAAACAAACAGACCAACCAAGCCAAAAACATAACCTCCTTGGCGAAGGTAATCAGTGTTGAGCTCTTTGTCTAAACTAAAGAAAAGGAAAACTGAAAATAGTTTCTGTTATCTTTTCTTTACACACCATATCATAGGGGAGTGAAGTCACAGTCTATATGTATCATTTAATAGTGTAGTTTATAATTTAGTGTAAAGTAATACTGTTATAACTGCATATGCCAGTTGATAGTTAAAACAAGTAGCAGTTGGTAGGTGTGTATCTTACACAACCTTTGGTTGTTTAGGTTGGTGTAACCTGTTTGACAGTCGAGTCAAACCTGTCAGACTACATGAGACATTCCCCTTCAGAGGAGAGCTCAGCTTTAACTGCCACGATGAATCTGAAAATATCTCATTGAAACCAGATATGGCTCTCTCCAATTTGGTAAGTGAGAAAAGTGGGAAAAACCAGTTAGCATCATAAATATGACCTGATAAAATATGGGTCAAATACATCCGTAACTGTCAGTTTGGAAGTTATACTTGAGTTATAGGAGTAATATACTGAGTCCTGCATATGTTGGCAGCTGTAAATGGAAGTGAAATGCTCTAACGTGCGCACACATTGATTTTTCAGGTGTCCATACAAGTTTATTATGTCCAGTTCACGGTTAAATTACCGTTAAAGCTACCTTATGTCCACATGGGGAGGCAATATGAATTCTAAATCTGCAGGCACTGATCCATATTGTGATTTAAAAAAAGCTGAGAATATGTTGTTGTAATGTGGCCTGAGGTTTTCTGTTGCTGACAGTGCTTGGGAAATATTATTTTATGGGGATAAAGTTTAGCACACCACACACACGTCTTGTTTATATATAAAGTGTTTCGCCTGCATCTGTGTTTGTTTCACAGTGTGTCAGGAAAACTTGTGATTATTACTGTTGGGGGGGTTTTCATTTGAATATTACTTGTTTTTGATGATTAATCGTGTACTTGTAGATGTACACTAAATGATCAGATAGTTGCTAACACTTAGCAAAGGGTTTAAAGTTAACTGTTGTAGAAAACAAATCATAAAAACTATTTCGCTCAGCAGCAACAACTATAAATATAGTATACACATGCACTGTCTGGCATTGTACTAAGCTGGTTTTGAAAATGTTTGCCGTGAGAAAACATATGCATGAAGCCCCGAAGCACGCAGGAGGTTGACTATGATAAGTTATAAGCATCTAACTGACTAACTGATTGACTGTTGAACTCTGCAGTGTGATAAAAAGAGATAAAAAGATGCAATTCTTCAGTGTAGTTATCATTTTTTTTTTAAAGTGCTCCATAGTGTTTAAAACATTGTAGTTAAATATTAATATAGTGTGAAAATGTACATGATCATAAATGAACTGACATGTGTTGATGTTGACAGAGGACCCTATCCCTTTTATAAACACATTTCATTATATGGGGGATAATTCAGGCCTGTTGGATGTAACGTTCTTATGAATACCTTTTGAGATTTTGGGATAGCTTACTGCTAAGTCCCGTAATAATGACTTCCATCTTTCACCATGACATGCTTGTGCATTCGTTTTATTCATCCTGATATTTGCATCTTTATTGCATGCACACTATGCTGATGTAGTTTTCATTGTTATGTCTGGATTAAGCTGCACGCTCTCTGCTTCCACAACAAAACACACGGCTGAAGTCGGTCACTAGAGTGTTAACGACAGGCACTGGCTCGCCTTCATGGTTCCTTGTCCCAGTATGACCTCAGCATCTTGGCCACATGGTTGTCTTTGAAAAGGGGGAGTACTTCACTCTCTCATAACATTTTTCTGTCTTTGTCATTGCTTTCTGTCTCCTTGTTTTTTGTCTAACCACAGATTTCCTCAGGGAATTGTCAACATCCTCTTTCCTGCTCCCACCGTGTCTAGATTCTGTGTGAATTAGACGTACTGCAGAAAGGCAGTTTAAAAGGCACAGCGTGATTTAACATGCTTCACACTGTGTGTGATGGTACAGACTGCAACACTTACACCTATTGCATTTAATATAATAGATCACATGATTTTAAACTCCGGGCGAATATTTTAAAGGGACAGTTCACCCCATAATCCAAAATACATATTTTCTTCTAAAAACCTGTAGTGCTATCTATCAATCTGGATTGTTTTGGTATGAATTGTCAAATATTGGAGGTGTCGGGCGTAAATATGTCTTCCTTCTCTCTGAGCCCAAAGCCGTTCTGGTGAGCTGCTTTAGGGGTTAATACCTCAGTAGGGCAGGAGTTGTTTTCCTGTGATCCAGATCCAGAAAGTGTGCAGTGTCCGTTCCACAGCTTGCCACCAATCCGTGTGTGTAGGGCTCGAGTAAAAAGCCCACATAGGGGATCCTTTGTTTAGGAGAGTCTAGGCATGGAAGATAATTTACAAGCCGCTAAGGTCCTCACGCTATTGGCTGATGAGGCTCTGTCTGCGTCTGCGAAAGGCATCCCGTATGTGTGTGCGTCTATATGTCTGTGTGTGTGTGCGTGTCTGCTGTAGCAGCACTTTGCTACAGAGGCTCACAGTCGCCCTAGTCATGACACCCAGGAGCTTGCCCTACGCACGGCTACTGTAGCCAGCGTTTTCTTTTGAGGCTAAAGGAAGGCAAAGTAAGATGGCCACCAATACCTTTTAGGGATATGCTGCCTAAACCGGAGGGGCTTCCTCCGAGGACAGACAAGGTAAAGGCGGCTGGATTATTCACCCTGGGGTCTATTGTCTCGCTGCAGATGGGTCAGCTACAGTGGAGCTCATCTAGAGGTTATCCTACGTTGTATCTCTCTCTGCCACTCTGGATTTAGCTGATTGGAGCGCTTTATTTGGAAGCTGGTCTTGTTATTGTTCCTCCTGAATCACTGAGGACTTCTGTGTGTGAGTGTTTGGCTTGTCTTTTCCAGGTGGGTTTAAAGGATGTGACAACAAAGTCAGCAATAAAGAGGTCAGTTTCCATAGTAACAGACACAGCTATTCTCTTTTGCCGTTGCATGTCTTTTTAAGACGTTATATACTGTATGAAGAGCCCCTTGGCTTCCCCTTTTCTTTCTTGCAGGGGTTTGGACAGCCATATTTCTGCACCTGCTGTTTTCTGACTGCTTAGCGGAAGAGTGGAGTGCTTGTAAGTCGGGGTCGTAGCTTGCAATTTGGCTTGCTTTTACTAGTTTTGGCTGCAGTAATAATGGTATTATTACCGTGTGGTTTGTGGGAAAGTTACTTCTGGTACTGATGTTGGCTTAATTTGTTTAATTTTACAGTTGATTAAGCTGTAATTCATACTGATGCTGGGAGTGGGTTTTACTGAGGCTCATTAGGTTTATTGCCACTTATAAGGCCTTGTTTGTTTCTTTTTAATATATAGCTTTTGTGTGTTCACTGCGAGACATTGAGTTCAGCGCAGACAGGAAATGCTCACTCAATGAATGAAGGAAATTCTCACGTGTACTCATAAACCACTACTTACACTCGCAGCCAGGAAGGAAGCATGCTTTTTCTGTGTACCATTTCTGAGGGTGGTGTGAGGTGATCCTAACGGTGTACGGTTTCTGAAGTGAACACGACTGTAAGTTACTCAGAAATGATTTCATGAATTCAGAGCACTCTCTTTATGGTTGGAGTAGACATGTTGTGTATGTGAGTGTTTGTATGTCTGTGTTGTTGAGTGAAGAATAGATACACACTCCTTTGAACTGCCTTGGAGACCCAGAGAGAGAGGGTTGTTAGGATTCAAGCGGCGGTTACACTTCTGTTGCTTGGTTGGGTCTCTGAACGTGTGTTTGTTTGTAAAGCACTCACCCTTATCTATATCTATCGTATGTTTTGTAGATTTTCAAAGCTCTGACACACACAGCAGGTTGCTCTGTGTTTGTCTAACGGAAAAGAAGAAGACTATGTTTGCATTTAAAACAGTACAGTACCATGTGAGTGATTTTAGATACCCTGAGGCAGACACAACAGCACAAAGACACAGCCCTAACACATCACAGACCCAGCTTTCTCCAGAGACCCAGTGGCTAAATGAGAGCACATGACTGTGCATTTACATCCTGCATTAGGCTTTTTTGTTATCACAAGGCTAAATGTAACATAATTAAAAACAGGGGCTGTACTTTGATGTCGGATCATGAACACTTGGATGCACAAATGGAAGCACACGCATACACATGCACAGAGACACGCGTGTGTCTATTGCAGTGCTGGAAGCCGGCCAGAGCTGCTTTGTCATTGAAAGCAGTTTATTGTGACAGACACACTGCCTTCCCCCCCCCCCCTCCCTCTCCCTGTTCCCCATTTTTTCCACTCTTTCTCTCACTCGCTCATTTGAACGTCGCGGTGGGCCATTTGCACATGCTGTGTGGAGCGGGTATCTCACCCTGTTGCATCAGCAGCTTCAGCATTGCCTCACCCTCAGCCTGAGCTCCAGCTATCAGTTTCATCATCAGCGTGTTTCTAGTAGTACAGTCACACAGTCATGACCACAACCACGGCGAGTGCAGCGGACTGGGGAGAAAGTGCAATGGATCAGAGAGGGATCAGGATCACCAGGATCACCACATCAGTGGAACGAATCGGTGATAAATTGGTGATAAAACATTCTAGGTTGAGATTCAGTCAGCATACAAAAAAATATGATATGTAATAAAACTAAATATATTGGATACCAATCATCATGGTTAATAAAGGATCTTAAGAAAGTTTTAACCAACAGTTGTAGTTTCTCTTTTCTGCCTGACTTCACACAGCAACAGATCTACTTAAGGTAACTAACAACCTTCTTTAAACAGCCAATGCAGGAGATTTGCTCAGTATTAATCCTCTTAGACCTCAGCACTGCCGTTGACAGCTTTTATTTTCCATCTTTAATTGAATACTTTTAGCTCTCAAACGACTTCTTCCTCATGAATGACAGTTCACGCTCTTGCTCAGCAGCCATCATATGTGGGATGTCACAAGGCTCAATTCTGTTTTCACTGTGCACACTTGAAAGTCAACCATTTTATCCAGGATGTCTCAGGACCTGGACCAAACCCAGCCCCCATGTCTGATGGAAATAGGGAGAACAGAGTTGAATAGAGCACATGTAACTTATAAAGTGTTTTCTGTTTGGTCTGTTGGTTCATAGCATTCTGGTTTATATTAAAGTACTGTAGCTGTTTGATCCGCTTGGAGTGCATCTCCTTCTGCAAAATGTGAATAAAACAGTGGCATTGATGGAGTTTAATGGGTGCCAGATAAACAGTGATAAAGAACGAATCTCCAGTTACCCTGCAGTTGCGCAAGTTCATTAGAGGGAAAATACGGACACACTCACATAGACATACAGTACACACAGCTCACAGTAATGCACACATATCTTTCAGCTCCTGCAAACAAGTTTAAGATCCTTTTGTCAGCTGAGTCTTGGCACATGAGGATTTTTTATCTTGTCACGCTGCAACATTTTTAATCAGTCTTCCACTGCTGAAGGCTTTAGTTCTGAATGTGATGCGGGGTTAAATCCTAAAATAAGAAGCAGCTTTATTTGACTTCAGTTGACAACTGCTCACTCAAGATAATGAAAAATAAAGAAGGCTTTTACATAAGTTGTGGAAACACTGTATATAAGCTAGATTTTTATCAGACTGGGTTTGCCTTCATGGCCTTTTAGTTTAGATATATAGTCTTTATTGTCTAGTTCAAAGAAAAATGTTTCTCCACATTCCGTGCAGAGCCTCACTTGAATACATAGATACATAAACACATTTTACACCACAACACGAGTACATGAAAGTCATCAGATAAGATAGGGTAACTTGTAAACTACAATATTCTGGCAAAAGACCATCCTCAAAGCCTTTCTAAAGCCTCCAAAACCTCTATTTCTCCCCAATTCAATTGATTATTTAGTTATAGCTATGATTGTCTGCACTTAAGACAGTCTGTGGTAGTGTGTTTCCAACATGGCTTTTGGAGGCAATCTATATGTCAATACTGTGGACCTTTGGATGGTTGTAGCTCTGCTGGCAGTCAGAATCTGTCTTAGCCAAAGGGTCAAGCTGGGCTGTGTCTGGATAAGACCCTGAGTGGGTTAATCACTCACTTAACAATGCACAGGGGTTAACATGGCAGGGCTGCTGCGTTAATAATCACATGTGCTTACATACACATGCATGCATGCCCAGAATACACCTACAAACCCGGCACAAACGCAACATGAATGTGCACGTTGAACTCATGCCCTCAGTGATAATCATGAACTGTGCGTGACTCTAAATGTTTACTTGTTGGCTCTCAGCTACCTGTGGGTCTGTGGCTCTCAACACTCAGCAGCTCATGCAGGAACGTAGTCCTGATTGAAGCCTCCACTGTGACTAACACAGTTGAACTTTTTATTATCTCTGTTTAGAGATCGGTTTCGGCACGATTTACAGAAAGCATACTCTTTGTTTTCACATGTCATAATATTTTCCGCAGCCTCGGTAGTGGTTGCAGCAGATACCCATGCCATGCTGAGAGGCAATCTGTTGTGCTGTGTGCCGTGACTGTTTAGAACGAGCTGAATCACTGTATACTGCTAGAGCTTATTGAGTCACCGCTCTCCTCTTGTTTCCCTCTTTCTCTGTCTCCGTGTCTCAGGTGGTTCCAGAAAGTGGGTCGGTAAATGGCAAAGGCAAGGCACAGATGGATGACACCCACACGGCAGCAGAGGAGGATGAAGGGGAGGAAGGCCACATACCTCATACACAAGCTCCCCCCATCACCCACTCGCTTAACCACAACTTGGCCTCGGACCAAGGCGGACGGCCGGCACTTGTTAAAAGCGAGCCCGGGCTAGAGCTGACCAACATTGCACTTCACCAAAACGTATGCTCTTCTGTGACTTCTCTGAATGGTTCTGCTGAGAACCTGAAAAAACCTAATGGTGCTGATATGACCACTGGGTCACACTCTGATCTGAAGTCTTCATATAAAAGGACTACTAATGCATCAGAGCCACAAAGGACTATAATAGCTGCAACCCCTAAAGACTGCCCTGAGAATGGACCCAAGACTCCTCCAGACGACATGTCAGTTCCACTAAAGAAGATCAAACTGGAGGAGCCGTGGATGTGGATCACTGAACAGGCCACCACACAGCTGACTGATGAAGATGAGGTCTGTGAAGACCCGTTGTCCACGCTGGCGGCTGTGGTGTGTCTTTCTGTCACAGAGAGAAAGGGACTGGAGGAGAAACTTTTCAGCTCACGATCTTCAATTCTTTGCTCCATCAAAACAGAGCCACCAGATTTGCACTTCGTCAAAAAAGAGCCAGAGGACTTACAGAATGACTTGTGTCAGAAAAGCACTCCTGTTATCAAAAGTGAACGTCCTCCAAGTGTCTTGCAACCAAGCGTGCAGTCTTTGGCGGAGAGAAGAAATCTTAGTTTTGATCAGGCTATTGCTATTGAGGCCTTGACTCAACTGGCAGCTATACCTCAAAGCACCCCAGGGTCCATTAAAACTGAACGTAAGTGTGAACATCCCATTTCTACTTCGGCCCCATTTTCAAGCTCCAACACAAATACAACCCTGCAAGAAGCCAAACCCACTGCAGCTTTCCGCTACAACAAAGTCTCGGTCATCAGCTCGCCACTGCACCAGACGTCAGTCATACGCCCTCCTGTGGCAAGACAAGGGAATGTCATCCAGTGCTCCCAGGGGTCGAGCACTAACGCAAAGTTGTCTCTTCAGGATCTCTTAGAGGCCAGCTCAGACAGAGATAAAGCACCCTGCAGGAGGACAGAACCGGGTTTTGGTTCTCATGTCATCAAGTCAGAATGCAGCTATAAATATCCCAGCGACATGAGACTCAGTAAAGATCATGAGCGATTGTTTGGGGAGGACAGAGACAGGCTTTTTGGTAAAGCAAGGAGAAACAGAGAGGAGGAGGAGGTGGCAGCTCAGCTGGCAGACCTGGCCTTCATCATCCAGTCTCGACACAACCAGCAGTCAGAGAACAACCCTCCAAAAGGAACACCTGTGTCTGCCATTAAATACAACTATAATTCCCAGGTACCCCCCACTCAGAAAAAGCCAATCGTGAAAAAAACAAGAGCTACGCCTTCCAAGCCCAGGAAGAAGAAAAGTGATGTACCTAATGAGGGAATAAACTCCAGGACCCCCCTCTCAAAGCGCATGCCAAATGGAGAGACGGCCCATAGGGGCAGAGGCCAGAAGATCCAACCGCAGGGGAAATCAGGCCTTCCCCACAAGAGGAACCTGTTTCTGCCTCAGTCTCAAATTGACCTGAAGAGGTACTTGGCTGAGGCTCAGGAGGAAAGGAGGCAACTCATCCATCACAGTAACGCACACAGTGCAGCCCTCTTAGGGCCGCAGACTCAGAACTACAGCACTCTCCCAAGGGTCAACCACACTCGTGGTCCAGAAAACTATCCATGGTCACTTTCAAATGGTCCACTCCACCAACACAATCCATGCAATGGCCATGCTGGGCAGGACTGTGAAAGGCATTTGTTATCTCAGGTAGCGCAACCCTGCGGCGGGCTGCAGCACAGTGCTGATCCGATCACCAGCCCAGCCAACACTGCTTTCCTTAGCCACTCCACTGATCACCATGGACTGGCTAATGGCTTCTCAGGGGCTCGGCAGTCCCCTCCTCTGAGCCAGCAGGGCTACTACAAGCTGGAGAGGGCAGGACCTGTCACTGTCCTGTCCACAGCTACTGATGGGGATCTGGGCCACTCTGCAGAGTCAACTCCATCCAAGAACAGCGTCAATAGCTTTCTGGAGTCTCCTATGAGTTTTTTGGACACCCCTACCAAGAACTTGCTCAATACACCTTCCAAAAAACTGGCTGATCTTCCATCCTGTCAATGCATGGGTGAGTTGGTTTAACTTATTATCTTTAGGAAGAAAAGTGTGTAGCGTCTGTATTAGTATCACATTGGATATATGATTAAATTACCCAGTTAGTTTACTTTCAAATAACACTGCAGTCCTCAAACTTTTCGGTTTCTCTCTCTCTTATGCAAACACGCACGCACACACACACACACACATTTGCAAGCTGTGTCCTACTTCAAGGGCCAATTCAAGCATAAGGAGGCCGCATTTCTCTGCCATATTTGGATGAGGCTTTGGTATGCTTTGTGAAGCCTTGACACGTTAGGATGTATTTGGTTTTGAAATGTGAACATCCAAGGTGGTGGCCCCTGAACTGAGATCCAGCTGCGTTAACTGTGTATATTACCTTTACATTAATCTGACTCCTTTATCGAGAGGCATCCATGTTTTCTAAAACAAATATACCAACATCTGATCGGTATTTGAACGACAGTTCTACACTCTGTAAAGTTGCCATGATATCTAATATAACCTGTTTTTGTTGTTTCTCTCCACAGACCAGATCATTGAAAAGGAGGAAGGCCCTTACTATACTCACCTTGGAGCAGGGCCTAGTGTTCCTGCAGTGAGGGAACTGATGGAGAACAGGTAGAGTGACTACTACTACTCTGTTTACACTTTGTGTATGTGGGTGTGTTTTCTACCAAACACACTCAGAGCCTACTAGTCAAATATGGGCTTGGTGGAATGGGGTGAGGTCACACACGAAGAGTCTGTCATTAAAAAGAAGCATTGCTGACCTAGCTCAACACGTGTACCCTCTGTCTCAGATACACACATGTTGAAACAGGAAACCCCTAGAGCTGAGAGAAGGGGCCGCAAACCAAGATGAAAGCCTTTATAAAACATCTAGGCGTCCATCGCAGTCCATCTGACAACTACACTTAACTGAATAAATTAATTCTGCAGTCATTAAGCTTTTCAACAAACAATATGATGGTCTTATAGATATATGATGCATTGATGCATTGTTGAACTACACAAAAGTATATAAAGATGTAAAGAATTAGGACAATCCTAAAGGTCTACATTAATAAAATGCAACACACACTATAATGCAGCAGTAATATAAATCAAAAAACACCTTTTATAATAGTAATACACTGACAGGGAGCATTTTAGTGCACAATCAATACTTTTACAGTTTCAGTTCATTTTGCTGATAATAAAAACCTTTACTTAGGTAAGGTTTTGAATGCAGGACATGAGTATTTTCACAGTGTAGTATTAGTACTTTTACTTAATTAAAGGATCTTTTCTACCACTGTAAATGATGTCTGTGCATTTTATTGATGTGATGTCTTTATTGTCAGTTGACCTCAGGTATGGGTAGCAATGTGATCATTTCTAATATGTGTTGTCAGTGATATTTGCTCTGTGTTGAATAGCACAAACAGTATAGTTTCTCTTATGTGTGTTCCAGATATGGTGCCAAAGGAAATGCAGTAAGGGTGGAAGTCGTTGTTTACACTGGGAAAGAAGGAAAGAGCTCCCAGGGGTGTCCAATAGCTAAATGGGTATGTGGCTGGTGTTTGTGTTCATGGTAGTTTCCTAAATGTCCTGACTATGTCTTCTGTTTATTGAAGCGTTCTTGTGGATCCTATCATAGTATATTTAGGGGAAGGAAGTCCCTCCCAGATTCTTACCCTTACCACAACCACAGTAAACCCTAATCTGCCCCCAACCATGTAACCATAACCTAAATATAATCACTTCCATCTTCATCCTTAAACATAGACTTGTCAAGGCTTACACCTAAACATGACCATCTTTAAACTATTCTCTTTGAACCCAACCTTGTGGTTTGGAAGATCAATGCTTTGAACCCATTTCCTCATGCTGATACAGAATGTTGTGATATTGTTTCAAATATTCTTGTTTTGCTGTGTTACAGTGCTGTCGTTCATCTGCTTGTTTTCTGTGTGCACCGTCATCTGACAGGTGATCCGGCGTGGCAGTGAACAGGAGAAGCTGCTGTGTTTGGTCCGCCGGAGGCCAGGGCACTTCTGTGATACCGCCGTGTTGGTGATCCTCATCCTGGCGTGGGAGGGAATCCCTCGACCGGTGGCGGACAATCTCTACCAAGAACTCACACAGACCCTCTTTAAATACGGCTCCCCCACCAGCCGACGCTGTGCCCTCAATGAAGAGTGAGTACCTCTTCTTTGTTTTTTTCGATGACACTATTTCTTCCCAGCTTTGTTCGTTTCATTATCTTCCTCCCGCCACTCCGTCTCCACAGTCGTACGTGTGCATGCCAGGGTTTGGACCAAGATACCTGCGGAGCTTCATTTTCCTTTGGCTGCTCCTGGAGTATGTACTTCAATGGCTGTAAGTTTGCCCGCAGCAAAGTGCCCCGCAAGTTCCGCCTGCTTGGAGACTACCGGGACGAGGTGAGAAAGTGGTCATCTTCCAAAAATCCTAGAGGAAATCATCTATTACAATGTCTCTGATTTCTTTCTCCTGTTGTAATAGTAATGTGAGAGGATATGTTGTTTATAATCAGTGTGCTAGTTGTATCAGACACGTTCTCTAAAACTCCAAACTATGTGTATTAATCTTAGGAGGAGAAGATAGAGAGCAACCTTCAGAATCTCGCCACTGACCTGGCACCACTCTACAAAAGGCTGGCTCCGGAGGCCTTCCAAAACCAGGTATGAAGCATTAAACAGTTGCCACACTTCTCATCTGATGATCTCTAGCTTTATTCGGCTGCTATTAACGGAATTCCAATAGAAATATTTAAATTTTCTTCTCTTTATTCTCAAATGACTTACTTTGAATCGTTTACCATCTTCCCCACAAACCAAACTCTCCTCATATCTTGTCCTTTCTCCTAGGTGGAAAATGAGGCGGCAGGGACTGACTGCCGGCTGGGTGGGAGGGAGGGTCGTCCTTTTTCTGGGGTCACAGCCTGTGTGGATTTCTGTGCTCACGCTCACAAGGACACTCACAACATGAATAACGGCAGCACTGTGGTAAGCAAGCGAGGAATGTGACACCATGCGATCTGCTATATTGTGTTTCTGCCTCTTGAGGTGTTGATTGGATATGGCCTACTGTTTGGTTCAACAACTTGCCTTTTGTCTACGCCCTTTTTCAGGTTTGCACTTTAACCAAGGAAGATAATCGTGCCGTGCGTAACATACCAGAAGATGAGCAGCTCCACGTTCTGCCACTCTACAAGATCTCTGAAAGGGATGAGTTTGGTCACGTTGAGGGCCAGTGGGCCAAGATCCGAAGTGGTGCTCTGCAAATTCTGTCCGCTTTTCCCCGAGAGGTGAGTGAACAGAAAAAGCAGCTTTTGCTGTTTATTATTATGATGTTGTTTTTCTTTTCTTACTAAATGCAACATTTTATTTTCTATTAATATATAATATTAAAATGTTTTTAAACACCTCCATCTTCTAGAACAGATGACCTACTTCATATGACAACGGGGGGAATACAGCGTGCTTATTTAGCCAATAAATAATAATAATAATAATATCTTTATAATAACTTTATATAGCGTTTGCAATATTTTATTTTAAATCACCCCATGACCTCATATTTCTTTGCTTTTTTATTACTTATTTCGTATTTACATTTTGCTCACTGTTGATTAATGTCACAACATTAATCATGTTTTAACCTTTTTTTAAATTATTATTATTTATCAGGTGCGTTTATTGGCTGAGCCGGTGAAATCAGCTCGTAAGATAAGGCAAGAAGCTCGTCAGAAGGCTCAAGCAGACAAACTGGAGAAGAAGCTCGCGCTGACTCCTGGGAAAGTGAAAAACGAAACCCCCAACAAAGGTAGTAAATCATGTTGCTAATCTATTTTAATAGTAATAGGTCAGAAAGTATAAATGTTGTTTTGATTATCACATCAGTGTTTTAGAAATATGTGTTTTTTTCTACGTCCAAAACAGAGCCACAGGGCTTGTACAACTCATACAGACTACCACCCAGACCTGCCAGCGTTGGAAGGTACCCACCGGAGAAGAATCAACCAAGCACTTACAACCAGAGCACCAGCAGCTACCCCACTCTGGGTGCAGGGGTCACCCCACCGAAGGAGGTCTTCTCCCCCAACCACCATGGCGTCCAGTTTGGACAGAATGGCTCACCTCTTAATTTTAAGACAATGAGTGATGCTGTGAATGGTTATTCTCCAGCATCTGATAACCAGGGTGTATTTTTACCTCCACATAATGTCCTTGGTGACTACCCCCATGCTTTTAAAAATGAGCCCAACGAGGTGCACTGCTCTCCTCTGCGCAGACCCTCCCCCAGTGGGAGTGCTCCTCCTCCCTCCTCCTTCTCCCCCAGACCTACCTCTGAGGGCCTCTTCAGCAGGCTCAATGGACTCCACAGGGCTGCAGGAGATGTCACGGCAGAGGTCAGGGGTCATGGCCTCCCTCCGCTCTCATCTGTCCCCCTTCCCCCACAAACTCCCCCGCTTGACCCAGAGGAAGTTAAGCAGGAAGAGGTGTGGTCAGACAGCGAGCACAACTTCCTGGACCGGGACATAGGCGGAGTCGCCGTGGCACCGTCGCACGGCTCAATCCTGATAGAGTGTGCACGGCGCGAGCTCCACGCCACCACCCCTATCCTTAGGCCAAACCGCAGCCACCCCACCCGCATCTCCCTGGTCTTCTACCAGCATAAGTCTCTAAATGAACCAGGCCACGGGATGGCTATGTGGGACGCCAAAATGGCCAAGCGGGAACGGGAACGGGAGGAGGAAGCTGAGAGATTAAGGATGGAGGAATTACTCGGGCAGAACGGCAAAGGAGCTGGAGGTGTGGAGCTAGAGGGGGAGACAGGGGAGGAGGCAGAGGAGACGAGGAAGATCATGAATGTCCCCACACGTCAAGCGTGGACTCTCCCGAGGGATGGTGTCGTTACCGTGTCCCCTTATGCTCTTACCCAAGTGACAGGCCCCTACAATCGCTGGACTTAGTGAACATGTTTTACACACACACACACAGACACACAAAAAACTCCAACACCCTGTGCTTCTGCCTTACCTCAGTCCACTTCAAACTGCTACTTTCATTTTTAACCTCGTTTTCATTGTGCTTTTCTAGTATCTGTTTGTTGACTTTGCTCCTTCTTCGTCTCTGCCGTCAAAGTGATGAGGAAGACCAAAGTTTGTTGGCTTTTTTAACTGTGAGTTTCTGTGTTTTTATTGTAAAGAGATGGTGCTTTGAAGCATTTTAAAGACATTTTTAAACTGGTTTTATATACATGATTAAGAACAAAAAAGATGTGATTATTTATTCTGATCATAACGATTTCTATTTAATTCCTGGTGTAAGCCTGTTTACTGCAAGATTTCTATGATAACCTCCATTATGTGTTGACGCTCGAAATTCATGTTGTACAGTAGGGTGTCTTTATTTCAGCCAATAGTTTGCTTGTCATAAGATGAATCTCATTGGCTTTTACGTTGGTGCCATTCTCACTGTACCCTCTGTTAAACATCATTACATCACATAATGTAGAAAACTAATATTCTGCGTATATTTACTACAGATTGTCAAATGTAGCATCCTGTTTTTCCTTCTGCTGCCTCTGATTTCTGTTGGCAGTCGATGAAAGAAATGTTCTTCTTTGGTTTGTTGTTTTCTTTCTCTACGTCTACATATTCTTTCTTTCATTCACAGATATGTATGGCATATTAAGAAGCACTTTTTTTATTTTCTTAAACTTAACTTGAAAAAGGTCCCAATCCATAGGCCTGAATATGTATGTACAGATAGAGATATATATGACAGTTTAGCATGAACCCGGCTTTATTTTTACAGTATTTTTGCATTTGTTTCATTTTCATATATTAGACTGAAAATGGCATACATATCTAATGAAATTTAAAGCTTAGCATAATGAGGAATGGTAAAAAGCTGCAACAGTGAGGTGCTTATCATTATTGGCACTTAACCTATGTTCACCTTCTGGAAAAGGAATTCAAGAAAATATGGTGTGATTATAGGATTTCTAAAGCTTACTGTACATTTTGATGGTGCTACTAAGACCTCATTTTTCACAAAGTGTCAGATATGTCAACAGAATATTACCAGTTTTTATGTTCATACTCTGGATTTGAATACAAAGCGGTGTCCGTCGATGTTCAATCATCAATCTATTTCTTTTTCCTCCTCTCTGCTTTTGTTGAAAAACCACTTAAACATCAGATCCTACTCAGACGAGAAGACGATCTCGGGTGCTCGAGCCTTGTGAAGACTTTGTTTACAGATAACTTTTTCCTTACAGGGTCTGAATGAGGGGGTTGATGTCAACTTCTGGTGAATCAGGATCTTTTTTATTACCCATGAAAGAGAAGCTCGTCGTTTTAAGAACTCAGCTATGAAATTTCAGCACAAACGAGACCTTTCTCTGATATTCACACTAACACTGGTGGTATAAATGTTTCCTGTGAGAAACATTTTGGTCTTTCACACACTTTGACTTCCTTTTGGTGCTAATAGGACAATATTGACTTGACCTGGTTATATACTGTGCAGTGATGGCATGGTGCTTTTATAAAACTCAGCACACACTGATCTGGTATATGTTTCAATGCAAAGGTAGTTTTATCATTTTTCTGGATGATGCAAACGTTATCTCCACCCTTGATCATGATGTTTTTCAATTACCCGTAAAAAGCTAATTATTGTGCAGATGTCGATAAAGAGCTTAAATGTCTTCCACTGATAACCAAACTCTGCAACAATTCTCAAAAATCACAAAATACACACAGAGTAAAATGAATGTAAACATTTTTTAAATCAGTTGATTTAACTTTTTTGAGCACGACATGGGAAAGTTACAGTTGTAAATGTTTCTTTTGATTTCCTGTGGGGGACGTTCTCTTCACTTTGAAAGTCTTTGTATCAACGAGGAACTAACAACTAGCACCAGCATTAAAAAATCTGAAAAAAAAACTTTTATTAGTAGAAAAATGTGTAAATATGTTTGTGAACCATATTGTTTTTACTGTACTGTTAATGGTGTTTAGACAATGGATGATCTTGCTTATTTTGAAACTGAATTACTGTACGTTGCTGAAAGTATATCCAGTTTAGACTTGAGAAGAGACTTAATTTAGCATTCCTTATATGGATGGCTGATCTCTTTTTGGGATTGTGAAATAAAGTCATATTTATATTTTGGACCTGATCATGATTTCCTCTGTCCTGATTTGTTGTGTGTGCGTGTTTGGGTGTTTGTACAAGTGTATTATTATGTGTGTGTGTGTGTGTGTGTGTGTGTGTGTGTGTGTGTGTGTGTGTGTGTGTGTGTGTGTGTGAGGAAGATGAAGACACAATCTATGACTTTTCAGTTCAGTTATGTGTGAGGGCGTTTTAAGAGCAGCTTGCATTATATTATTTATTCAAACAAGAAGTTGGCTGATCTGTTTTTAACAAGCCAAACGAGAAGATGATTCATAGGTTCTTTTTTTATTCAAAAAAAGCCAAAAAAGAATTTTTACTTTTTCTAAATTCCCCCACACTAGCATACTGTATGACTCACTGCTGTGGAATTTCAGTTTAGTACGTTAGACTTTGTCCTCTTGATGTCCGGGGATGAACCACTACTTGTTTTTGTACATGTCTCTAGAACTGGTCATATTTGGGGTTTTCACTCAAATGACTGATCTTTTTTTTT
Source organism: Cottoperca gobio (assembly GCF_900634415.1). Classification (NCBI taxonomy): domain Eukaryota; kingdom Metazoa; phylum Chordata; class Actinopteri; order Perciformes; family Bovichtidae; genus Cottoperca; species Cottoperca gobio. Next base: position 13,981,250 of record NC_041369.1, read on the forward strand.
AAATCATTTGCTGCAGACTCAGTGAGTTGACTAATCGAATGAGTTTCCTAAAATCTGAATCTAAAATATACCATAAGCACACAAGCCAAGCTTATTAAGACATAAGTATAGAAATAATGGATCAACATGCTGAGCTCCACTTTTAATAGCATTGCTCTGGTCTTTTTGAATATTACAACAATTCAAAAAGAATACATTGAAAAATGTGTTTTGTCTACAATTCTTTTATAAAATTAAGCTTTACGTGAGGCTTATTTCACTGTATCATACTGAATTATCTTTTTATCATGTCTTTTAGAAGCAGTTTCCCAATTCTGTGAATTTACTCCATTGTAGTTGGACAAGAATTGTTATGCAGGGATGCACCAATCCATCTGTTTCTATACCAATGCAGAATCGGATACTTTAAGTTAAGGTATCATGCATCGCTTCAATGCTTCTCTGTTCCCACATCTGTTTACAGCACGGCGTGGAACTCTGTTGCATTGTTTTTATGTTAGATAACATGAACGTAAGTATTAAAATCTGAGTAGGCAGCTTGCAAAACTGAATGAAAACAGAAGTGGACACTTCTTTTATTTACCTAAAAGTCTATATGCTGCTCCATACTAATATTCATGAAGGTGCGCCACATGAAATGTAATTCTAAGCCCGAAAGATAATTGAAGGAGCTGCTGTGTTTTTTATAAGTATTGTACATTTTAAGGCAATAAATAACCTCATGTTTGAAATCTGTTATTAGCTTGGTCACTCCTCTGATTCTGACAATATGACCTAATTAATTATGTCAGTAACAGACCGTCAACCTGTGCAGTAGGAGGAAAGTCATAATAATTGTGTTACTACTTGCCAACAGGGATTGTACTTTCTCTATTACAAGTAAAAGACCGGCAGTCAATAAATGTACATAAGTGTGAGTACATAAATATTGCCATCAGAGGTGGAAGAAATATTAAGATATTTTACTTACATTGAAAATGTAATTAAAGTATTTAAAGTAAAAGTACTCAATGCAGAAAAATGCCCCCTATGTGTGTAATATTATAGCCTATATTTAAATTAAATCATTAGATTATTATTAGGCCTGAATTAATGTAAAAGCAGGATTTTAAAGTCAGTTGAGGTGGAGCTCATTTTTAACCATTTTGTATCGGACTACTAATTATTTTCATTTTAATGTTGCAGCAAGGTTGGGTTAGTAGTAATTACTTTATATACTGTGGGTAGTTTGTGAATTTCCATCAATAAAGTCATATATTCATTTATAATACATCATAAATGATTTCTTGATTATACTTTGTCCAATTAATCAAATAAATGTAGTGGAGTAAAGTGAAGTGTATGTCGTTGAATTAAAGTATCAGGGTATCAGAAAATAGAAGTATAAGAATATTGAAAATTGTTTTTTGGTGCAGTAATTAATGCACTTAATTACTTTCCAACACTGAATTGATGTAACAGTGGAAATAATGATTTTTATAATGACATTTGACAAAGATGTGAGTCTCAGTGTGAAATGTATGCAGGATATAGTTTCCTGTCAGTGATGGCATAAAATCATGATTCATAACTGTCTAAAATCTCAATTTAAGGCTCATTATAACGTATACTACGATGGAGTGACACAGAGGTTTTCTGCAAACACAGTTCTGAGCTGTGTAGGCCTTGAATACTGAAATTGAATTTAGCTACACTTGGGAGTGCTGACATTGAAATGATTACACAATGGACACATTCTGTGCAGAATTTAAGGAGAGAGTTACGCTTTACGGTCATTCCTTGAAAGGTTGATGATGTGAGGATTCAGGGAAATTAAGAATCATGTGTATATCATTAATCACATGTACTGTCATATCAGCATTGATTTTAAATGATGAGCTCTGGCTTTTATCCAACATGCCTATCTCACACAAATAAAACACGATGTGTCTCTTATTCAAATACTTTATCCTTTTGTAAAGGAACTGATGCATTGATTGTGAGATTACAAACCAAATCAAGTATTTCCAAGCAAGAAACATCACTACAAGGCTCCTGTCTGATACATTACCAAAGGAAAGCTGGTCATATCTGAGGGAGCTTCATGGATTTTTTCAAACAAAATGTTGGCAATGATAGATGGATAGACGATAGATAGATAGATAGATAGATAGATAGATAGATAGATAGATAGATAGATAGATAGATAGATAGATAGATAGATAGATAGATAGATAGATAGATAGATAGATAGATAGATAGATAGATAGATAGATAGATAGATAGATAGATAACATGACATACAACATTTACGGCCGACGATCACAGTGTCATCTGAGTATTTCTGCATGTGGCAGAGCCCAGAGTTGTGCTGGAAGTCAGAGGTGTAGATGGTGAACAAGACAGGGGAGAGTACCGTCCCCTGTGGCGCTCCAGTGCTGCTGACCACAGTGTTGGACGTGCAGCCTTTCAGCCTGACGTACTGTGGTCTCTCTGTGAGGTAGTCCGTGATCCATCTCACCAGATGTGAGTCCACCCTCATCTCTGTTAGCTTATCTCTCAGGAGTGGTAAGAAATCAAAGAACATCATTCTCACCGCGCCACTCCCCTAAGCCAAAGATTTAGACAAAGGTTAACTGGAATAAGATTATAAAGTGGACTAGCCCATGTGGACGTCAAGATTTCTGTACAGTATTATTACTGTAACATCTGTATATTCACCTCTGTTTGAATTATTATGTTTTTTTTAACTTGCACATTCATTTGACAATATATTTTCTACCACTAATATGTAGGCCTAATTCTTTGTTTGTTATCATTGAAAAAACCTCAATTAAAATATTGTTACTATTACATTATTAGATTTGCGTTTTAAATAGGCCTATCTAAAATACAATTAGTAATTAAAAAACATATTTTTTGGAAATTTGTCCTTAGGTCTTTTCTCTAGTAAGGTGGACTCACGCGGCTTCCGTAGATGTGAGAGTGGCTGGAGTGACGCAGAAGCGCGGAACGGGCAGAACATTTTTACTGTCAAGATGGCGACATCCGAGCCGGTAAGAGAGACAAGAGATAGCTGAAAAAAAATCGACTAATGTGCATGGACAGACTTGCTACATCTTCACTATATCGGGTGCCTTCGTTATAAAATCTTGCTTCCTTGAAACGGCGGCTACTATTTGGAGGAAATGATTGTGTTTCGGCTCCCAGATGTGTTAGTTCGCGTGGATCTCAGTTAGCAATTAGCATGCTCAGCAATGTGATGGATCAGACAGGGAGGGACTCCCTGACTGGACGACGTTCATTCAAACTACAATCAATGATTTGTTTTAATCTACTTCGATAATAGAATCAATATCCTGGTGAATACAATCAACCATCAGCACCTTTAAATGCTCATAATACGATATCATTAATTGCATTTTTGACAATCTTGACACGTGTGTCTAGCTTTTAGCTAGCTTAGCACGTCTGCTAAAACTAATGCTAGCGATGTTAACATGTTACCAAACTGTAGCGTATATTTTAATTGATGATGATTTTTTTTTTTACCAACCACAGGCTAGCTTGTTTCTTTGATCGGTAACCTAAAAAGGTTCAAGTGTTGACGTAGTAGAGTAGAGCTTGACAGTGTCAAATAATCAAGTTAATACCCTCACGTTACTTTAAAATTAGCACTTGCGTTTCGATAATGTGACGGTGTACATGAGTGTTTCATAAGTTCGTGTGTAGCAGCTAACGTCATGGTCCCTAAAAAAAAATCAATAACTGTAATGTGGATGTGATGGCTTATCAGGTAGATGATTTTGTTAATAGTGTTTAGACTAAAAAACATATTTGTACACCTGAAATGAAGTCATTTGCAAATAACAAGGTATTTATTCAGCCTGACCAGGTATTCTGGTTCACAAAACGTTAACTTACTTGTAATTAATACTTTTAGATCATGAGAGAACATTATTTAAGCTGCATTTTTTTATACATTTAGCACAGGGACATAATTTACAAAGATGAAGGATATAAATTATTCTACAACACAATCAATAGAGATATAATCTAAGCTCCATTGTGACATAGCCCAACTCTAACCACAACGCCACATCTAGCCTCACCTCACATTAGTAAAACATTAATACATCTATCACCTCAGCTTTGCATAAACACTTGTACAAGCGCTGCACTTTTACGGTGTCAAACAATGTACACACAGGGCCCGAGATTGACATGGATATCTTCAATAAATGTCTTTTGTATTTCTAAGAAGGTATATGATGCGTTTGTGTGTCTCTCTCTGCAGAAAGCACCCGAAACTGAAGAACCTCAACCAACTGAAAGCGAAGTCGTTGAGAATCCTGAGCAGTATATCAAGCACCCCTTGCAAAACAGGTGAGAATATAACAGCTGCTGTGTTTGACGGGATATTGCAACGGAAAGGTGCTTTTTTCTCACACAGATGGCAGTATTCTGATATTTAGACGGCACAAATTGTAATACAGAATATGCTATGTAAATGGCATTTTCAGATCATTAAAACTTGACTTGAAGATTTTACAGCATTTTACAACAAATACTGTTCTCATCTTTTTTTATATATGTTCTTCTGCTGTTGAAAAGGCCTTAAAAATTAGATGGACACATGAATATATATCACAGTTGCGACATAATGGGACTGAAGCTAATTACTAGAAGGAAACTCAGAATGTAACTCAACATGGAAGATGGCTTTTGAGTCCATGTTGACTGTGTACTATCCCCTATAAGGTCAATAGTCCTTTATTGCAGTGTATGTTAACATAGTAATTACTCATTTGAGGATTGGAAAGTTTGCATACCACCTGTTCTGTCTTGTTTGGAGTAAGGGCATTTACTGATTTTGCAATCATGTAAGTGGAGGCTGTTTTAGGGTAGCACAGAATGAAGAGTTCTGCTTCCTACTCTGCATGTTAGTGTTGCAATTGTTGGTCACTATTGTCCTTTTAGAAATGTTATCATAGTTGTGTGGTGGTGACAACCTATTCAGGAGCATTGTACAGTCGGTTTAGGAAATGCTGAATAGTTCACTTAGTAGGTCACTTCTAGGCCATTCTGCTTGTTCAGCCCAGCCTCCGGTCAAGGTTGTCCACGTCTGTTGCTCGAGCCGATCGGTTGTAGGCGCTCATATTTGATTTCCCTCTGTAACGTACTCAATGGTGGCCGTCTCATTGTTGCTTGTGTCTTGCCCCACAACTGTTCTGTACTATAAGGAAGTCCTGGCTTGTTGAATCAATTAAACTTTGTAAGATGGTGTGTTGTGAAATATTATTTACATATATACTCTAGTGTATTAGGTACATGTGGCTAAACCTAATGCTTTCTGGTGCCGTCTTGCAATTAAACCTGTCTTATAAAGAGACGTGTTGTTTTTGAGCCTACCCTCATTAATGGGCTCGACAAAATGATATAAATCCCTGCCAGTAAAACGCAATTCAATTTAACAGCACCACAAACTACAGCCTCTAAAATGTCCATAAAGTTGAGTCTCTGCTTTAACAAAAACTGAACATTATAACCTTCATTATGCTGGAATCTATTGCATGACTGTTGTATTAGACTGCGTCAATGCTTTCTAGTGGATAAACTATGTAATGGTGAGGTGACACTGTTTCCAGTTGATGTTTAAATGACCTCAAATCTACATTAGCATTTCTGTACTGCTCTTCATGGTAACCAAGTGTCTGCCGTATACACGATACAATATATCTGCAACACAATGTCCTCATGCCACGACTCATTCATTAAATGTTGACATACCTGAATCTTTGAGCCACTCTGTTTAATCTTGTTGTGTCTTTCTATTTGTGTTGCCTTCATTTCAAAACATGAGCCTACAGTTAGCCAAGATAGTTACCGCTGTGTTTTGGCAAAACAACGTACCACCCACGCCTGTGGAAACATTCAAATGGATTAGTATTTTAAAGAATTTCACATATTCTTCTTGAAGCAGGGCCCTTGATGGATCCAACGCTAAGTTTTTGAACTTCTCTCTGCCGTGTTTGTTTACATGCTACAACAAGGCAGGTAAACAAACTGTGTCCTCGGCTGGGTTCACCAGAGCAGTCACGCCTGTGTGCTGTCTCGTCTCTCCGCCACTGTTGCGTAATAATGTGTGTCAGTGGAGTTGCTACACGGCACATGTATAGTTTTGTGCTCTGATTCATCTTAGTTCAGTGTATTGACGTCTGTGTTTATGGCCCATGGGTGGGGTTGATGGTTGCTTACTGTGTGGTGGTGCTGGGGGTGGGGGGGTGGGGGGCACAGGGTTCGGCTAATGTCCTCTCTTTGCCCTCATCCCTCCCCTGTCAGCCCATCCCTCCTGGGAATAGATGAAAGAATAGCAGCGACCGTCACAAACAAAGGCTGCACTTGTAGTGCTGATGATTGCTCGCTTTCTCTGTTCTTCTGCATCTATATGCTGCGTTTGTAACCAGCTGTTGTGTTCTGTTGTGAAGGGTTCATATCTGTGTTATTGAGACTCTTAACGTTATTTTCCTTTCCATACAATAGCACTCCCAGTAAATGCCTTTTTTGAAGACATATTCTTGACACTGTTTCTGTAAAATAAAGAAATGATTGTCATTATTTGCCATTGTACTTACGCCATTGTTCATTGTTTTATAAACACTAAGTGTACTGATGCTTGTCTTTTCCTCTCAGATGGGCTCTGTGGTATTTCAAAAACGACAAGAGCAAAAGCTGGACAGAGAACTTGCGTCTCATTTCAAAGTTTGACACAGTGGAAGACTTTTGGGCGTAAGTTTCCTCGACTAATCCCGTATTGTAATTATGATTGTATCAACTTTTTATAGGGGAATAAGTGGAGTGTTTCAGAAGAATGCCCAAACACTTCTTATGCAGATTTACATAAATGATCCTGTCATTAAATTATTTATGGCACTGCTGGAGGCAGCTTGAGTGTGCAACAACTCTTTGTTACAGTTTCCTCTGTTGTCTGAATCTCATTGTATTTGCATCTGTAGTATTTTGTCTGGTTAAGAGTTTCTTAAATATATACTTCAACACTATTCTCTTGTTTTTACAGATTATACAACCACATACAACAACCTAGCAAACTTGGCTTTGGCTGCGATTATTGTTTATTTAAGGTATGGTTTATAAATAAAAACATTTTGTGAAGAAGATACACTTGTTTTCCTTTTCAACAATTGGGATGTTTGCAGCTTGTAAAATGATACTCCTTTGAGTAACAGAGTTAAACTTCTAGCTGCAAATTCACAAGCCATTAATAAGTATGTAATGGCTTTTTTACTTTGTGTGTCAGGATGGGATCAAGCCGATGTGGGAGGACGATAGGAACAAGCTCGGGGGTCGATGGCTGATGACTCTCAACAAGCAACAGAGACACAATGATCTCGACCGCTACTGGATGGAGACGGTAAGACAACTGTATTCATGGAGCCGCTCATAGATGAACTTATATCTTCTTCACGGCTGAGATTCATGATGAAAACAACTTATTAACAATTCATATAATTTGTCACGTCTTGTGCATTTTGCAGCTCTTGTGTTTAGTCGGTGAGTCATTTGATGAGGCAAGTGAAGATGTGTGTGGCGCTGTGGTCAACGTCAGACCCAAAGGGGACAAAATAGCAATCTGGACGAGCAACTGCCAAAACAGGGACGCCATCATAACGATAGGGTAAGTTGGAAAGTCACCACGTCGATCTCAAATAATGCAAGTGATGGAAAGTACTGTAGCCGACCACTAGATGGAGACACTAAGTTGGCATTAGTCTTTACACAGCTTCTTGTTTTTCCACAGGCAAAATTATAAAGAACGTCTGAGCATCCCAACCAAAGCCATAATCGGCTACCAGTCACATGACGACACATCCAGCAAGAGCGGATCCACCACCAAGAACATGTACTCTGTTTGAAAAACTCCTTCACCCCAACTTCAACTTGCTGTAGATTTAAACAATTACCAAACCGCATCATCACAATAATACTTTTTGAGTTGTCAACTACTGTAGTGTCTTTTCCTTTTTATTGAAAAGAGAATTGTTCATAGTGTGTACAGTTGGGTGAGGGTTATTAATAGGGAGGAGGCCAGAAAGAAGTATTTGGCTCAAATTGTCAAACGTAACCTAGAGAACACAAATGATTTCCTTTTTAGAGTTGAAGAGTTCTGTGATTAATACCAGTGACCTCCCCTAGCTTAGCTAAGAAAAAGCTTTTTTTCAGTACTTAATGGCTTGGGAGTTGCAACAAAAAAAAAAATCTTAACTATACAGCCTTGTGTTTTTCTCATGCTGAGTTCTAACCCTCCTGACAAATGCTGTTTCTCACCTCAAAGGTAAAGATCATAGGCAACTTATCCCTTCACAGAACAAATTTTAAGGGCAATTTTAACTTGATTTATCCAGAAATGTTAAGCACGAGTTGGGCTTTCAGGCACACCAGCTTGAAGAATCTACAGTATCTTAAAGGTCAGTAAAAGCTGAGGCCTCACTCCAAATAATAGAGGTTGGATTTATGGCCGATTATTGTTTCAGCCATGCTGGAATTGTGGAATATTGCTTGTAGTACCTTTTTGAGCTTTTTTCTTCCTTTTACATTTATTTATAATGTATGCATTGAAATACTTAGTGAAAGACAACCATGAAACTTGTGTTTTTTCAAATTGTTTTTTTTTTTCTCTTTTTTGTTATTACGGTCAATAATGTGGATTACTGCATATAGATGACATTTTTTTTACAGTGTACCATAAAGTAAAGATGCTGACAGAATTAGGTGTGCTTTTCACTGTTTTCTTCCTAACAAACTGTAGATAATGTCACACTCCTCCCTTGGTTGATGCAAAGGAAAGATGATATTCATTGTGAAATGATTTTGCTCATAATGTATCTTTTATTATCTGTAATTCCAGGATGTATATTACCTTCTTTCAAGTAAAGGTTAAGTGCTTTGCATTAAAACCAGAAGCACGTTGTCTCGCTTTATGGACATGAAATAAAGCTTAATCCTTCATGTAGGAGCCCCATCACTAGAGAAACGCATACATATTCATGGGCTCTTAAGATGCTTTAAAGGTGAATTACATTCAGAAGTTATCACTCTCGTTCTGTTCTCTGGCTCACACTGAAATGTATTCAGCAGACCACACCTAAAACAATGTTCTAATGGACAGGACACACCCACTATCCCATACATAACCAGCACGGTATCAATGCTTCTGGATCAGTAACCTGTTCAGGTGTTGGCATCTTGTTTTTAACACGCTCTGAGTGAATTCCCTTTTTTTCCTGCTGTCTCGGCGTTAGTCATCCAGTCAAACAGGATTTTGTGACGCCATAGGGACTTAAAATACCTCAACAGCAATGCCTCCACCCTTCAGATAGCTTCAGAGTAGAACCACAGAATGACACATCTAAGTGTGAACAGTGGTCATGACTTTAATAGTGTCAAAGCCAGATACAACAACCCTGATGTGAAGCTAACAGTGACGTGAGATGTGGTCCTCAGTGTAACTAAGGAGGAATTGTTCTTTATTATATTAACATCTGGTAAAAAGTAATTGCACAAAACAATTGATCAACATAAATAAGGATTATTAGAGAATGAGGTTAATTGTTCTGTTGGCATAGCAACATGATTTGCACAAAAGCACAACTGATATGTTTTGTTCATTTGCTTTTCAAGTTTGTTTCAATAAATAAGGAACAAGAAGAAACAAATGCCCTGTCAAGAAAGTCCTAACAATTTTACACAACAGTATCAAGAGAGTGATATAAAAGATATCTTGGTCCATAAATAGCTATAAATCCATCCCAGCAGAGTGATGAAGTTAATTATGGGTCTCCCAGCCACGATCCAGCCGCTGATCTCTTTACAGATGTCTTACTCAGTCCATTCTCACTGCTTATGTGCTCCAGCTGGACCCTGGCGGACTTGTATCAGGACATCGTCATCATCAAAGGCTTTTCTTCTTCTCGTTTGCTCAAAAGATTTGAGAGCATGAAGGACGAAAAGAAGCAAAACTCCACGACGAAGCTGAACTCAAACAGCTCCAGGTTGATGCTGAGTATCCATTCAAATATAGCCGACAAGTGAACGTAAAAGTACTCGTCCTGGGCAAACAAAATAGTATCTGAAGGGTTTCAAGTTAAGAATGTATGGAACAGTTAGTGGCAGACAGTCACTTGTAAGATCCTGTCATTGTAAATAGACCCTGAACACATTAGAGATCAGTTCAGGGGCACTGGCAAGCAGCCTAAACACTCACAGTAAGACAGACAATAAAGTGTATGAATCAATGCACAAAATACAAGGAAGCCTGCTCTTATCACCCGGTAATACACGTCACGCTCTTGCACACATACTGTAGGCTAGTGTGTATATAGATACTGGATTAAACTTTGACCTGAGCCACTTCTAACTGGAGGTTTAGAGGTTCAATCCCCAAACGTGGAGGTGTGCATCACCAATTAGTGTCACGGTGCCTTTAAACTTGACCTTCAACACTTACCTGCCCCAGTAGATGACTTGTGGTAAGTCACTGTGCAGCTTCCAGATGTAAATAATGCGAACCTGATTGTTACAGTCAAACAATGCTTAAAGATTGATGTAGCAAAAAAGAGCCTTTCATTCATATCTAATTCTGTCATGGAGACTTTTGAGGCCATTCCCACTTTATAAACAGAGCAGCAGACCGGATCCAAATATGGCACAAAGGGTATGTTGTGCTGCAGAGCAGCTGGACAGTATAACTCAGACGTCACTGCTAAAGTCAATTGCTGAAACGTCATGTCTCAAGCCACACCAGATTTACCATGTTTACTATCATCCAGTGTACTTTTTCGGACACAGTTCGCTGCACACCTATCACCATAACTTGTAAAGAAATGCCCTTAAACAGAAACATTGTGCAGAATACCAATCACAAAAAAAGTTAATGTAGCTCCAAGATTCATGAAAGGATACAGCAGACGGTGACAATGGTTTGAACCACAGTGGAGGTGATGCGGAAGGGATAGAGAAACTTCTCATATCCTGTCAGGGCACACTTCCCGGTCAGCGCAGTGAGCAAGACAGTGTAGAAGCAGATGCACATGAAACTGACGGCAGCTCCGAAGTAGTGAAGGAGTGCCAGGTAACCAGGCTGTGGAGGACAGTCAGTAGTTTCCAGGGTCAACAGATGAATAGATAGTTGTAATCGGGGCAGAGATTGATGTAAACATTGATAGACATCTGTATGTGTGTACTTAACTACTGTACAACTTAATTATTAACTAAATGAAACCACCCTATGCAGTCGGAGTGCAACTAAATAGCTAAGTCACCTGAAAAATATTGGTGAATGACCTCGGTTACATTGTAATGAAGAACTTTAACTTTGCAGTAACTCATTTTTAACAGCAACTGGTTCCCATTCACTTCTGTTGAATGCACTGGTTTTATGGTCTGCTAATATGAGTGTTACATTATGTAGTGCTGAAGTTGATATTGGGTCTTTAATATACTTATTTATTAGAAGTTAAATAAATATGATACAGTTTACTTAAAACCCGCTCATCTCACGTTAAAAACTATGGAGGTGTACGAGCTTTTTGCCAGCTTTGCTTGTGCTCTTAATCTCTACAGCTGACACACCTTTGTTTGCTGTTTCAGCACAAGTGCAAATTGAAGCTATGTGATGGAGTCCTGTCAGCTTACTGTTTTGTGAAATGATTTTGTCTCACAGATTCTATGGGCCTGTTGACAGCAATTCAAAGCTGCTATTTGAAACATTTGAAACATTCAACAGGAAGTGCAGTACTTACATTACAGTTTCCAGCAGCGAATGCCCCCAGAGCTGCCACTACGCCAAAGACCAGCGCAAACTTGCTCAGCATGGAATGACATTTGTATCTCTCCATTATGTGGGCATGGTGGAAGATACAGAACAGCAGGACTATAGATGAGAAATCCCAGTGATTAAGACACATATCACCCACATCATGAATACTGTGTGAGGAGTTTAGCAGGTAAACTTACACAGAAAGGATCCTGCGTTGATCGTGGCTGTGAAAAGGGAATTTTCTGGTGCGCTAGTTCCACTTGAGCTAGAATCCAAAAATATCTTCAATTAATTGTGTCTCACTATTTAATTAAATCAAAACACTTTATTTGTCCCCACATTTTTTTAAATGCAAGGAAAGCTGTATGATAGTATAATACGTAAATGCATTTACACAGTATGATAATAATGATAATATGAGATATTAGTGCAATGTGTCCTTTTAATAGCAGATTGTGCACATGCATACCAAAGACACATTTCTGTATTTTGCATGCAAAAAGAGGACATTTTTAGTAGTTTCTATTATTCTATTCTCACCTTATAGTGGGAACAAGGCAACATTCAGTGGAGTGATTCCCTTTGCAGTAGTTGTCACGCCCCCTGAAAACAAATGAGTGAGTTTCAGGAGAATCTGTCACATTCAAATGCTGATGGTCAACTATCTACAATAATGAGACGCAACTCACCAGTCACTGAGAGAGCACACATGATTGTTAGCGAAGGCAAGGCCATATCTGAAAATATAACACAAAAGAAAAACATATAGATATATATAACTTAATATTTGGGCTCTATAATATTCTTGATTTAATAGAAATTACAATTCAAACTACTGCATGGTAGTTTCTGCATTATTGATGTGTTGTAATACTGAACCAAAAATGCATTATGTTCCATTTTATCAGAAAGTAGAACTTCCTGTTGACTGAATCAATTTATGAATGTATATTTTATAACTCTTCAAAATGTACAGCGGCAATAAACAAACATAGTGACAAGAGAGAATGACTGCCCACTAAGCTCCAGTGATTTTATTGTACCACTGACATTTTAAAAGCACCTAATATAAGGAGTTTATTCATAACTACACAACTAATGCTGATTCACCAATAATTAACCACAAATATTTCTGACATTCAATAAAAAGAATATCTGACTCCACTCTGAAATATGAGCTTCTGCATCTGGAAAGAGAACTAACACAGAAGGTGGAAGACAAAGCACATTGAGTAAATAAACGTATTTCTCAGAAGTCTGGTATGCACTCCTTGCGACAGACAAACAGGCCGGATGACATATTTCAAGACTGCGATTTCATAATATGTCCAAATTCAGGTTGACGGTAAGTTTTCTCATACTGCTCTGACATGAATCTTTACATATACACTTTTCACAGATAGCATATACATAGAGTTAAAATATTATATATTAGAGTTAAAATATAATGTGAGGTCATATCATCACTTCCTGTTCTGTTATCAGTATTACTACTGGAACTTAATGTCCTAAACTAAGAATATACAGTTCGGATATAAACCTAGATAATCATAAAGGGTCACTGTCAATAGTGCTAACCTTCATGGTCAGCTTTAAACTACAGCTTTCTGATGTAAATAATATTGATGAACAGATGTAAAAAAGGTATACAACTTTAACAAGGTATGAAACTAAACTTTCCAGTTGCATGAGAGCACACAGACAGACACAGACAGAGGCATACAAAGACTTTTACTTGAAAAACATGTTCTATTAGTTTCAACAGAGTGTGGTAAACTTACACAGTCCATGTTCCGATGAAGGACACCAGGGAGAGGGATATGGGGAAGATAATCCAGAGCACCATGTCTTGGTGGTGAAGAAGGCAAGTAACAATTTAAAATAGGTCCTGGAATCTTCAAAACATTCAATGGTAGACCTCTTCAGGGGTTCTTCGTGGAGTCAGCCTCATGTCTAAAGAGCAAGATTGGTACTGGAACAAAAAGAAATGTCCTAACCCTTTATGATGCAAGTGTAGTTCAGGTTTTTCAAGCACACAATTGCACTGTTGTAGTTGGCGATAGTCTTCCACCATCCAGATTGTAGCCCTGCTTTTATAGGAGAGTCCCTCTTTCCCTGCCACTCCTTTTGAGCACCACCTTGCTCTGTCAGAAGAAAGGTTGAGAAACATGGGGCTGGCCTTCTTGGCGCTTTCAGTTGTTGTATTCAAACAACTGCTCAACCTCTGTAAAGTTTGCTATAGATAATTCTAGGTTTTAAGTATGAACTTTGATTTGTGAGTATGTGAGCATGAAGACACTGAATATGAGAGATAAAAAACACTTTTTACCAGAACAAAACAGTATCTTGGTATGAGTGCGATGTAAAGAATGCTGTTTGTGAAAGTGACATTGGCTTTGTCTAACCTGTTGTCCAGTGGGTGAAAGTAAGTAGCCTGCATGTACTCCAGTAAATTCAGTTTGGACCACATTACTAATTTATAATGATTATTTATTTGTTTATTTTCTCTTTTTTTGTGAGGTCATGTAATCATATTGTCGTGTTTGTTATGTGTATTATTTTGCCTGTATTAAATGAAAAGAAAAAACACTTTTGTTGTATCACTGGGGAAATTAACTAAAGAAAGGTCAATATCAGAAACAGATATACCGGTAGCCTACTGTCCACCTAATTATTTGAATTACTGAAGGGATCCTATTGTTATGTTGTATCATGTTATTATTTCTTATATATTGTGTATTATTTTGCGTGTATTTGACTGGGGAAATTAACTAAAGAAAGGTATCAGTAACAGAATCTGTTATGGTCTGTCACCACATGGGGTCCCCATTTTCAAAACAAACAAAATGGCGGCGCACGTGAGATGGGGTCTTCAGCGCTTATTACGGGCAAGAAATACGGCTCACTTTAGGTTTGAACCTCTACAGCTGTCGCCTATCGTTTTGTACACATTTTGTACTACTGTTAGGAAAAATGGCAACGCTTGTGTGAAGCATAAACGTGACATTCAGTCGTGTGGTTGAAATTAGCTAGCTGATGTGCTAACTAGCAAACTGCGACACTAGTTTACGGTTTGTCTCTGTAATCTATATAGTCTACAGGTGGAGATATCGAAACATCTGCTTTAGTTATTTCCACTATTTTAATCGTCTTTGATTTTACATGTGTCTTTCCATATCCCAATTATGTGAGTTATTGGGATATGGAAGTTAGCTAACGTGAGCTAGCTCGAGCTGTAAACTTTAATGTCAGTGCAATGATGAAGCCTCTGTTTGTAGACATGTACATATAAACCCTGAAATAACAGCTAAGGAAACCGACGTTGCTTTCAACCATCAACGCCATCTAATTATTTATTCCTTCTTCAAGAAAGGAATGAGTAATGAATAAGTCTCATGTTGACTGACAGATATAATCAAATATTCTTTACGTTTCAAGGTTTCCAGTCAAGACCAGAAGCTCATACCACTCGCAGTGCTCGACCCAGATCTCCAGAAGAGTTCAGCCTCGGCTCGGGACAGGAACCACACTCTTTTCAAGTGAGAAACTATTGTTTGGACACTTTGATATATTCACTCACTGTCTGTCATCTTGTTTCTAACACATGGCTTAATGTAGATCAAACAAAAAGAACCATAACACTTGTTATGACATCTTTCAGTAAGACACCTGTCCATCCAGACTCAAGATACTCCAAACCCCAGAAGCTTGAAGTTTCTCCCTGGTAAACCTGTCCTAGGAAGTGGGACGCTTGACTTTCCTACTCCGAGCACAGCTGGATCTTCATCTTTAGCCAGGTTTTGTGCCAAGTTTACTGTTAAACTTTGTCATGTTGATGTACTGCTTCTGATTTTATAAAATAGACATTTTGAAAGGCAGAAATCACAATTGCAGTTTTGGACTGTAGCAATAGAATCAGAACAAAGTGTGTGTCATGATTTAAAATCATAATGAGAAAAGAAACTGAGGGAAAATGTACACTTTATCTCACAAGATAAGGCTGTCGGAAATAAAAAAAGATTTCCCTTTGTGATGGGATTTCCCATGGAAGAAGAGTACATACAGTAGTTGTGACAAATGCCCCCTGTACAAATGACACTATGTGTTACTATGGGATTTCTGTCTATAAAAGCAACTGACTGCATGGGAATACATTGTGTAGCTATGATGTGTCGTTGGATACATTTTGTCTTGTCTTGACAAAAACAACAACTTTGCAAAAAGCAGTGCAATCATCAGTGGCACTCTTGATAAAAGCCAGAACGAGCGGATGTTGTTATCACTAAATGAACTCGCATGAACAGACTCCATGCTGTCATTGGTATGTTTTTTGTTTTTGTGGGACAATAAGATGACAACATGTTTCTTTCAGGGACCTGTTTGAAATCGAAGGAGTAAAAAGTGTGTTCTTTGGCCCTGACTTCATCACAGTCACTAAAGTAAGTATGGAATATACTTGTGCAGCATTTCTATGAAATCTTTGTGATGGGACAACACCTGAGATCTTTGTTTTCTTATCAGACGGATGAGGATGTGGAATGGACGGGCATTAAGCGTCATGCTTTGGAGGCTATTGCTAACTTCTTTGAGAGTGGGGACCCGATAACAATAGGGGCCGTGCATAATGAAAGCAGTGAGTATGCAGCATGTCTTTTATTAGTCGTCTTGGAGTTATGCAGCTGCTTGACTGTATACTGTGAAAATATCTCCACACTGTACATTTTACTTTATTGTAGGTATTTCTGAAGATGATGATGATATTGTATCTATGATAAAGGAGCTTCTGGACACCAGAATCAGGTACAAAACTAATAACCTTGAGATCTGTATATATAATATAATATATATATTCTATATTTATTTTACTTGTATATACCTTTAATTTGATTTATTCTTATTTTGCGTTTATGTTTTACTTCTTTATTTATCTATACTACAACACATGAATATTACCTCTGGGCATCAATAAAGACTTATCTTATCTTAAATAAAAGTCTTAGTTCGTCTATTTTAATTGGATAGCTCACTGTTTGATAGTTTCTGTATTTTAAATGTTATTTCAATCCTGATCAAATATTTCCTTTCAGATATTCCTTTACCCAGCACTCCTAACAATGATGCTCACAGTGTAGTAAAAGACAGTTGTGGTGAGATAGCAGTCTTAATCTGTCCTTTGTGCTGCTTTGTTCTGAACAAATGGATATGTCTCTTTCACTCACAAGACCTACAGTGCAGGAGGATGGAGGAGATGTCATCTTTAAGGGGTTTGAGGACGGCACGGTCAAGCTAAAGCTGGTTGGTTCCTGCACAGGGTGCCCCAGTTCTACGGTTACCCTGAAGAACGGCATTCAGAACATGATGCAGTTTTATATCCCAGAAGTAGACAATGTGGAGCAGGTGATTATCAAGATTTGTTTTTGTAGATTAGCAGAGATTTGTGCAGGTTTTTGTTTTGAGATCAAGCTTCACTGGTTTTCATTACGGGATTGGTTTCATACATTTCTGTACGGAAATCATCAAATGCAGGAAATTGTGCTGCGATCTCAATTTAATTTAAATCTTTGCGCCCTTAAGGTTCAGCAATGAAACCAGACTGTACATTTTCAATTTGTGGGTGCAGTTTTCTTAAGGCCCCTGTCACACATATCCGTATGACAGAAACATATGCCCGCGCATACGAAAATTTGTCAGAGTTCAAATACGTCCAACTTTTCATCGGATCAGAAAAGTGAACAGATACGCATGTCTAACCTATTGATAGAGTATCACTTACTAATACAAAATGTATCAGACAAATGCCCAACGAATGCATAACGTATACAAAAATATGGCGTATACAAAATATCGGCAACACGCTGGTGTACGTTGATATAAGGTAAGGTATAAGTAGTATTCGTTAAGAGCAGGCGGTGTTACGCTGGGGTGCGTTGTTGAACGCTGATGTTTTGAGCATGTTCAAAATTACCAGACGTACCCGACGTGTGCTTCATAAGATATGCAGACGTTACGTGACGTTAGACATACGTGAATACTTACCTACGTAACTATAGTACGTAACTATAGTACGTAACTATAGTACGTAAATATAGTGCGTGAATACCTACGTGACTACGTTAGAGGTACGTTAGATATAGGCTACGTCGGCTGACGGTGAACCCTACAGCCAATGTATTGATACCGAGTGGATACCCTATTCCTACCCTATGTTAAGATGATGCCTGACGACGGAGTAACTTATTAAACGTGTTTCTACAGTACAGCTAGCGTTCAGCATGTTAGCCGTTACACTTTTCCAGCTCCGTTGGCCAGACTGCTCTGATACGTTTTAAATAAGTAAGTGATATGCTATCAATGTTTGACATACGTATAATAATTTGTTATGTATACGTCAGCTACAACACTGCTGAGGAAAAGTTGGACGTATTTGGACTTTGGACATTTTGAGCTAATTTTCATATACGCCGGCATGTTTCTGCCATACGGAGCTGTGTGACAGGGCCGTATGTCTGGCGTGTTCGTTGTGTCGTCTGCGTCCTTCAAACGATCACAACTTACCTTTAATTTATATCAACGTATTGCAGATATTTTGTATGCGCCTGCATACGTTTCTGTCACACAGATATGTGTGACAGGGCCTTTAGTTACTTGCTACTATACTGAGTTGAGTGTTTGTCATGAATAGAAGAATGGTAAAATATGTCTAAACAGACTTTTATGTCACATTTAAAAAAAATTTAATTGTGTTTTTTGCCTAGGTGGAAGATGAAGTGGATGAAATCAATGCAAAGGTTTTCTCAGACCTTGAACGCAAATTACAAGAATAAAAGTGTCCTTGACCAACACGCATATGGATTTTGTTGGAGGACAAGTATATTCCCCTGTGTAAAAACACAGCCATGCATAATTTCCACTAACTGCCGTTAGAAAATGATCACCTGCTATTTTGTGTGCATACTATATACTGTTAAGAGTTCACTGTGTAATGTATGTGTACTCCTGTTACCAAGAAAAGGAGATACAGGAATATACCTGTAATACAGAAAATACTATTAGCAGGTCAAAATGTTCTGCTGTGATGGCTGTAAATGTTGTGATGTATTTATTTCTTACAAATATTTTATATTTTGAAAGGATATTTTCATAGGATGGACACATTTTGTGAAGGTTTTTCAGACGGGTAATGGTTTTGCAGAATGAGGATTTGATGAAGAATTTCAGTTGTTGCTGCTACATACAACGAAGATATAACTGAACGGTTTTTGCTTGTTAATGCATCTGTAAACAAAAAATAAAATGTTATTTAGGCTACAACTATTTATCAAGCGGAAGTATGTTTGCTGTTTAAATACCTATACCCGTATACCTATACCTGTGTGCTATATATGTGCTTTGTGCTCCATTCTTCAGATTTATTGTATCACTGTATCAAAAAAAGTTCAGAGTTTAAAAGCAAATAGTTGTTGTTGATTCCATTTTTTCATTAGTGTAACTGTGTTATTGTCATTTTGTCCTGCATAGAGAAAACACAAGGAATAACTAAAGCAAAGGGTAATGAATTGTGACAGTCTTTATGCTTAATGATTATTATTATATTATACTTTTCAGCAATAATTTGGGAATATCAATAATTAATTTGACATGTAAATGCATATTAACCACTTCATTCACTAAATCTCGGCTGCCTAGAGTAGTGGTTGCCAACCTGTGGTTTCAGGGGGGGGCCTTAGTGGTTTTAAGGGGTATAAGACGACTTCCTTACATCAGGATTTTATTCATTTCTGTGAAGACAACTCTATCGTTATTTTTAAAGTTTTTATTTTGTAAATTTCACAGAATAAGGCTTGGAGAAGATCTGAACACAGGCTGCTGTATTCACAGAGCCTTCCCTCTGCTAAACAGCCTCATCCTGTATTAGAAAAGTTTACAGTTAAAACAAGAAAAGACTAAACTGAATTTGTCCAAAAAAAAGAGGCTTATTAAGTATCAATGATTGTTAAAATAACAGACAGTGTATAATAGATTTATAAATATAACAAGAAAACTGTCTCTAATGCAATATTTAAAAGAAATAATCTTCCAAATTGTTTGTTTTACACAAACTGCCTGCAGTTGTTGCGTTTATTATTTGGGTTATTTGTACAGTTTATCGGTTTTTCTGCACTGTTATGTTATGCATTAAAAATAATGTGAATTATCCAAACAATATTTCACTCAATGTTCGACAGGGGGTCCCTTAAAAAAAAGGTGGTCGTGAACCAACGGATTGAGTCGGTTTCTGCTAAACGCGCATGCGCATTTTATGTCTCCATCGGCCGGCGCAGGGGACATTGGTAAGTACTGTTGACTGTTATAATCAAAACCGTTACTATGTTATTATCGTGATCATTTAATATGTAGATATTAATTGTGTGCAAGAGAGTTTCTGTCATTAATGAATGTGTTTTTTATTTTAAAACATTGGCCATTCCGTACCATCTGCGGCCTCGCTCTCGATAACAAATCCAGCACGAGGCTAATCTGGCAACAAAGCTAACGACATCCAAATGTTAGCTAGCTATGCATAGCTACTAGCGTTACATCTTTCCTACAATACCATGATGCGTTCATAATATTGTATTGGCTTAAGGCACGTTTCATAATGTTGACCAAGCCTTAATAAGTTAGCCTGCAAATGTTTAGTTAGCTATTAACCACAACAATAACAGCATTAGCTTGCTAAAATGTTAGCTAGCTGCCAGCGCTAGCCTGCTGTCAGTTGCTTTTGGCTAACGTTAGCCAGACTGCAGTTAAGCCTCAATCGTGGTTGCTGTGTCAGCAGTTACTAATCTACGGAGCTCTGTAGAAATTAAGGGTAGCCAATTTTGATAGTCCATGCTAACCAATAAATAATTTGTTCTCTCGAAGTACTACATCATTCCTTCAAATTGTTTATTTCAGTCCCTCGTGTTAGGCTAATTAAGTAAAAATTGTTGTAAGATAACCGTATGGACTAAAGTTAAAGGTTGTATCGTGTCCAGTTAGTGTAAACAACATAATAGCCGTAGCTCATATTTAAGGGAACACGTTATGTCCTTGTACCGTAGTTCCGCTTTTCACATTAAGTTGTTATGCTTCCGAGATGGGACATTGTTTTAGTCCTCATTGTTGCTTTGCTGGATATCTTTGGCTGCTAATGCGCAGACGTCTCTCTGTATAACCTACTGCATTGCAAAGTAGAATGAATAGTGACAGGGTATGGGCAATCCAAATGAGCTACTTGAGATTCATATAGTTTTAATTTTGAACTGAGATATGAAGATACAGTTCATGTTTGTCAATTTAACACAGCGTTGTGAAATCTTTGATACCCCAAACATATTACATGTATTGTGTTAGATGATCAAAATTCCTTTTCCCATGGTATCAGCTGTTGTTCCTAATAATAACTAATATACCTTTTTTCTTTGTTTTTAGTTACAAGCATTGGCCTGGTGAGCAGACACTGCCCTTAACCTGAGTGAGTCATGGCCCAATTTGGGGGACAGAAGAATCCGCCTTGGGCCACTCAATTTGCTCCGACAGCAGTGTCCCAGCCGGGCCACTCGGGACAGTCTCTTGACCTCAATAGTCTGCACTGTGAGTAAAGAAAACCAGAGGGATTGGGCAGTTTCACCCCCTCTCTTATGGGGTGCACAGTTTCACAAATATCTCCCACATCCTATTATACACCAATGTTCTCCCCATTCAGTGTGTTTTTCCACACCTCTTTGAATCTGATGCCTTATTTCTCTCTTTGCAGCTCTTGGTGTGCAGCAGCCATCTCTTTTGGGAGCATCCCCTTCTGTTTACTCTCAACAGTCAGCCTTGGCTGCAGCCTCTCTCAGCAACCAGTCTGCTGCAAACTATCAGCTCTCTCAGCAAACTGCTGCCCTGCAGCAGCAAGCTGCAGCAGCTGCCGCAGCAGCACTACAGCAGGTCGGTCACAGCTAGGGAGTACTAAAGCACAATCAGCAATCTATGCATCTTGCCGTGGTCCCATGTAATACTGTTCCTTACTGTAATCAATCACTATCTCTTCCATGTGCTCTGTAATGTATATAGTCTCAGATCAATACAGCTCTCCAGCAGTATCAGCAGCAGCAACAACAGCAGCAGCAGCAGCAGCAGCAGCAGCAACAGCAGCAGCAGCAGCAACAACAGCAGCAGCAACAGCAGCAGCAACAACAACAACAGCAGCAGCAGCAGCAGCAACAACAACAACAACAGCAGCAGCAACATCAGCAGCAGCAACATCAGCAGCAACCCCCTCAACAACTGTACAATGTACCTCATCAGGTGAAACACAGGCTCATTTTGGATTCTTTCACACTTTATTTTGCATCCACTTTGAGTCCTCTGCTCGTATATAATTCACGTAAATATATCGGTTGGTTTAAACTAAATAAATGAACTGGGCATTATTCTTTATATTAAGATTCCTGCCATGATGACTCGCATAGATTGCGATGTGTCAGCAAAGTAGAAGACTTAAGTGTTAGAAAAATTAAGTCGGGTCAGGTCTTACTGCACTAAATTAAAACATGCTTTGTTCTGGCTGTGGGTTATAACCCTTTGCACTCTTTTAAATTAGGAATACCTTTTTGTTTATCTTGATTTAGGGCTCCATGTTTCTTAATACATTTTCTCTTGAGGCGGATCACGTGAATGTGCTGGGTAATGTGATACGACTACTCAAGTGGCAAGTGTGTGTATACATAGCACTAAATATATCTTGTTTCCACTATCAGAATTCTTCAGTGAACACACAAAAATGTACAGAACTGTAATGAGTGTGGCATTTTAATTTGGGAAAATCTATAGTATCAAGTAAACAAAATGACAACTCTTTGTATTTTCTTTTTTTTCTTCACAGCTTCCACAGCCTCAACAGGCACTGATTCCTCAGGTAATGTGCATTCATTTGCCATATATGTTTTGTCATTTAAAAAAATGCCAGTCTAGGCTTGCAATTTGGGTTGAATTTTGGCAAAGATCTCATACATATATCTTTTTTCTATGTGCTTTTATTTATACATGTGTATCATGTTCAGGGTATCAGGCATTGAGCAAGAGTGTGGGTGTAGAAGAACAAAAACTCCAGACATGCATGCCTAGATCAGTCCTATCTGTTTACATCTTAGCATTTGAAACTGCAATCCGTTTTGATAGCTGACAAGATTGAACCCTTTTTGCACTTTTGATTCCCTGATTGTTAGTTTCCAGTTTCTCCATGGCTTTGTGTTTAGTTTATTTATATAAGAAAATGCCAAGATTTGCTACAAAAAATATCTCCCTCACCATCTCACCATGGTATTTACTGATTACATGCAACCAAAGTGTGTTCATAGAAGCAAGTTTTTTGATCCTTCTTTGTCTTTCTGACCCTCAGCCCCCCGTCCCCTTGCCCACCAGCTTAAGCATGTCCAACCCCCAGCAGACAGCCCAGATTACTGTGTCCTACCCAACACCACGTTCAAGCCATCAACAGCAGACGCAGCCACAGAAGCAGCGAGTGTTCACTGGTGTTGTCAATAAGCTGCATGACACATTTGGCTTTGTAGATGAAGATGTCTTCTTTCAGCTGAGGTAAAACAGAGCATCTTTATTTCTTGTGCAAATGAGTGTGTTGGTGTAATGATGAATTGAAATGTCCTCACTGCCTTTCTCTTATGCTAGTCTTACCTTGCCATGTCAATAACCATTAATAGGAAACTCATAACAGACAGTTCTAAAGAATACTTGTGCCATTTTCAATTTTGAAACTCATGTGACTTTACATATAAAGAATGTCTGAATTACTTTTTGTATCTTCTCAGTGCTGTGAAGGGGAAGACTCCTCAGGTGGGGGACAGGGTCCTAGTGGAAGCTGTGTACAACCCCAACATGCCCTTCAAGTGGAACGCGCAGCGCATCCAGACCTTACCTCAGCTAGCAAACCAGTCGGTGAGAAACTCAAATGTTGCACTGCAGGAAGGACATGATTACATTGTTTGGTACATTAATACAAACTAGTGATTTCTGCTTGAATTTGTATTCACGTCAAGGCATTAAAATATGGCCCTGTCAGCGACAAAAATGTATAGACACACTTCATTTGTTTAATTAAGTAATTCATACTTACTATGTAATTATATACACATAATAGCTTCATTTCACATTTGAAAAAGAATCCCAATGATACTGGGAGTTGCACAAAATATGAACTAAAGTTCCAGAAAAGTTGCCCCCAGTCAAACATTTTCTTAACTTGTGTGGTTGCTTTGTACTTTGTATTTGTCTGTTAGCTTTTGTTAGTTTCAGGCTTTGGCCTTATTGATCTAACTTAACATTGGAACAATTGCTAGTTTATTTCTGTGACAGAAGCTTAATGGTGAAAATGACATCATATGTCTTCAAGTTATATCCAAAAGTGAGATCCATAGGTTCATTTTAAAATTTGGACAATTATTCTGGCTTAGTCAGAGGAGAGTCTTAATTGGTGTCTTTTTTTAAAGTGGTGTTTATTTTTCAGATTAGATTTTTTTCCCTGTACCTCTGACTTTAATTGACTGTTTTGTTCTCGATCCCTCCTAGCATCAGCAGCAGCCTCTGCCTTTACCTCAAGCTTCCCCACAGCTCGGCAACCTTTACAATGAGCCAGGGATGCAGCTGCGCTACTCAGACATGCACTCCACTTTGGACAACAGACTAAATGTAACCCCCTATCCCTGAATCACACTCTTTGTTCTCCCTATTAAGTTTCTTTCTTAGACTTTGCAACTATTAACTATAACTATTCTAAACTGCAGTTTTGCCTCTTCTTTTGGTTTGCTGTCTTTGCCAAATGGATAGAACCACATTTCTGTAGTGGTTTAACAATACATTTCTTTATTTTAAGGAACATTAATCTGGTTTTACAGAGAGATCAGTTCTATACTGTTGCTTCATCGTGCATTTTCAATGTGTTTTCTTTGTGGTAGATTACATCCTTTTTATATTTTTAAATCAAGCTTTTGTTGCATGAACTGTAACTTTAGTTTCAGAGGGGTTTTCCACTTCTGAATATTTAAATCAGTATATCTCTCTACAGGGGACATTGCAGATGACAGGGAAAATACATTAAAAGATTGTGTTGGATTATAGTAATCTTTGGTATAACTATTTGGTTGTACCACTCAAATCACTACCTAAGCAATTAAATCAGTGCCTTACCAAGCAGTGAACATATGTAATTGACATACGGGTATTTCTGAATTCAGCCAGAAGGCCAAATTTAATCTTGGCACCATCTTTTCCTTAAAAGGTGCTGATCAAGATGTCACTCCTGGTATTCTTTGATTAGGGCAGCCTATCCAGGCACCTCCTAAGAGATTAATAAGATAATAGTTATTTCATTCAAGCAGACGTTCAGAACTTTTCCCAGTATCTTTCTTTCAAGCAGCCACTGACCAACATTTTGTCCAGTTCATCTTGTTGGGCAGTCATTGCCATGTTAACTGAAGATTGTTTCAGGTCTGCTTTTGAACATTTGCTCACCTCCACATTTGTTTTACCTTTTTATTCTCTAGAGCCAGCCTCAACCTCCTAACATGATGAAGGCAGCCCCCACCATGCTGCAGTCGCTACCTCCCCCAAACTCATACAATGTTCCGACCCAGGCTCCCCCTCCGTCCCTCCTGCAGGCCCAGCTGTCTGCTGCGTCTCTGGTCCCCCTTCTACAAAACCCTCCTCAGCCTCTTCTACCACAGCCTCCACCCAAAGGTGAAATACCTGCATTCTTTGTAATGGCCTGCATGGGGTGACTCTACTGGTTGCAAAAATAAATCAGATTGTATGGAAGTCTATGAGAAAATGACCCTTCTTACTTGATTTATTACCTCCAGTTATCCTAGTGAGTTTATGATGTCACTCATCAGTTTCAGGTCTTTCTCAATACAACATGATGTTCATTTAGTAAGTTATGGTCCCATTTAGAGTAAAAAGACTATAAAGCAGGGTATGTTTTGTTGCGTGGCTAACTTGTGATTGAAAAGTTGCTACCACCACGTTGTCCAGTTTGGGTGTTTTCGTCTTAAAACTTTAACCCTTTTCACAGTGTTTTTTAATTAATTTTTTAATAATAATAATTGTAACATTTTGGTCGCTTCAAAATGTCTTGTTCAACATTTGGTTGTACTTAGCTCCACCCTCTCGTTGTCACTTCTGGTTCCATAAAACAAAATGGCTACGGCCAAAAGGCCAAACTCGAGGCTTCAAAACAGTATTCCACAAACCAGTGGGTGACGTCACTGTGACTACGTGCACTTCTTATAAACAGTATATGGTTTGGGCACAACATTAACCACAAAATCAACACTGTCTCTGTACTATGTGAGGTGGTTAAACAAGCATTATTTCCCTTGTCTCTAGATGTTTATCCCGGCGGTCTGCTTCAGCCCCCAGTGAGAATGATGCCACAACCGCAGCCTGTCCGACGAATCGAGCCTCCACCTCGTTTCCCCAGTCGCAATGATCGAGGCCCTGAGCTCATCCTCAGGACTAAAGAGGAACGAAGGTGAGATGTCAATAAATATCAGCTGAGATCATTTGAAATGTGTTAATAAACTGGACAATCAGCATAAGTTTTTCATCTTAGTGTGTTTACTCATCAATTCTTTAGTCGAGACCGAGACCGCGAGCGCAGACGGTCAAGAGAACGCTCGCCCACACGCAAACGTTCCAGAGACCGCTCTCCCAGACGCGATCGCTCACCTCGACGACCTCGCAGGGTCGTGCCTCGCTACACCGTCCAGTTTTCCAAGTTCAGCTTAGATGGGTGAGTACAATCTTTTCAGTATTTCATGCTGTTGCTTTTGTTGGAATCATATCACTGAAGTGTTGTACTGTATGTCAACATGTCAGTGTTGTAGTCAACCGTATGTCCTAGTTTATGTTGTGGCGCTATTAACTGTCCTCTGTGGGTTCTCCAGCTCCAACTGTGACATGATGGAGCTGAGAAGGCGCTACCAGAGCCTCTACATTCCTAGTGACTTCTTTGATGCTGTCTTCACCTGGGTGGAAGCGTTCCCTCTGACAAGACCCTTCCAGTTTAGTAA
Organism: Cottoperca gobio; assembly: GCF_900634415.1. Taxonomy (NCBI): domain Eukaryota; kingdom Metazoa; phylum Chordata; class Actinopteri; order Perciformes; family Bovichtidae; genus Cottoperca; species Cottoperca gobio. The sequence continues at coordinate 14,008,157 of NC_041369.1, forward strand.
CGCCTGTAACTTCCACATCTTACACAAAGAGGTGGATCCTCTAGTCAAGAATACAGCTGTGCTGGACCCTCCTGATGCCAACCACACCTACAGTGCTAAGGTATGACAACAATAAATGCATGGCACCAGTGTTTCATATTCAGTAAGATGCGGTGGACTGGACTGCTCAAAGTCATCCCATGTTTTTATTCCTCACAGATAAAGATGTAAAAGCAATTATCATACAGGAATTATGTAGCATTTAAAGTAGAGAGTTCATTTCATTCCAAATGTAACAAAAATAAGTCAGAAAATAGAAATAAAGAGTATTTGAGATTTTTGAGGTGTTCATGTTTAGTCTTACAACAAATCCTTTTCTACGTCACTACACAAAGATGTGCTTGGGGAGGATTTTAAAGCTTTAATTTAAAGTTGTAGTCAATATTTCAGTCCTGGTTTGGAAAAGTCAGAAAATATCAATCAGACGGGTGTCACCAGTTTATCGCTCTAAATGTGAGGCAGGATCAGTAGAAATGTGTAGGACCGACACTTTCTGTTCGATTGGTCGACTTGCTCTAGTCCAGTGGTTTTCAACCAGGGGTCCTGAAAAAATGCTTCTTAATCTATTATGTTGGTGTATTTTAATTATGTGTGAAATGGAGCAAGAGAGACTTGATGCAGTATCTTCTTACAGCTCTGATACGATACAGTGTAAAGAATTCCTTGTGCTTAGGTTGAATACTATGGACTCTACCAATAAAAACTACTGTATAGAGACATACTTACTGAATTTAAATACACTTAATGACTATTGGAGAAAAAAATGCAGACTGTTGTCAAAACAGGGTTTGATTTCATTGATATTTTAAGCATTATAACTGTATTGTGGTCTTTTTATGGTTCAGGTGATGCTCCTGGCTAATCCCAGTATAGAGGAGCTCTATCACAAGTCCTGTGCGCTGGCAGAGGACTCCCAGGAAGTCAAAGACTCCTTCCAACATCCTGCTAGACTCATTAAGGTACATTGCACATGAGCTGACAGTGATGTTATGATCCTATTCCATTGCTGATTACTCACAATGTGGAAGAGTCCTAACTGACGTTGGCTCCCCTCTGTGTGTGTGTTTTATTTTTTTCTGTTGGTTGTGGATCCTCAGAGGTAGGATTATTTGGACATGCTGCTGACCTCTTTGTCTTTCTTGCTGTCTCTATCCTCCCATTTTTGTTTTTGTTGCCCTTTCCCTCCTCCACACCTCTTATCCATATCGTCATTCCCTATTTCTATCTAACCTATTCTACCCTGTGGCTCTTCTTTGTACCCGTCTGTCTTTCTCCTTTAGTTTTTGGTGGGAATGAGAGGTAAAGATGAGGCCATGGCCATTGGTGGTCACTGGTCTCCCTCTCTGGATGGAGCTGACCCAGAGAAGGATCCCTCTGTCCTTATAAAGACAGCCATACGCTGTTGCAAGGCCCTCACAGGCATAGATCTTAGTCTGTGCACTCAGTGGTAAGAGCTGTTCTGTTCTATCCTCATCAATATTTATTTTTGTGTTTGTGTTTAAACCTAATAACTCTGCTGGTACTAAATATCCCAAATTGAGTAACTATGATATGCTGCATAATTTCACTACTTCTATACAAAATCTCATCCTGGACAAGTTGGGTGATATTTTTATGTTTTCCTTTTTTATAATAATGATTATTGTATTGTTTATTTGCTACCTATTATTTACCATTATTATTTATTGTGTTGTGCAATGTTCTTTTTGGCCTTTTTGTGTGTTGTCGTCTTGGCTCTCTCTTTCTGTCACACTCTATACATATAAATGCATATTTCATTGTGATGAAAAACCAAACGCATGGACTGTGGCTGGAAGCAGTAGCCTGGACCAGAAGACACTGCCATTATGTTGTTTTTATTTATTTTCCTATTTTCCCTGTTAAATATCTTACATATTTAACTGGCTTTCACTGTCCTGTTGATTCTGTCTCTCTTCGCACAACCCTAATGTAGTGCGTTAAGTGAATCCTAGGTTAAATGCAGAACACTCATCCATAATTGGCCGAAGCTATAATGGGGATGAATTTAGGGATGTGATTTATTTTATGTGATTGTCTGTCAACTTTTTCAAAATGGCTTCCGTAACCTGTGACAACAGTTGGAGAGCTGCAGACTGGGTCCATTTGTCTGTGTGTTGAGTGGGAGAAGAGTCACTGTAATGATATGTACAATCATTCAGTGAGCTCATGGGAGGGAGTAGCTGTAGAAGGCTTGCCTTAGCAAGGCTTGCCTTTTATACTGTGCCCTGACCAGAATGTTTCTTTCCAATGCACCTTCTTCCTTTGCGACAGGTATCGTTTTGCAGAGATTCGCTATCATCGGCCGGAGGAGACTCACAAGGGGCGGACAGTCCCTGCTCATGTGGAGACAGTGGTTTTGTTTCTTCCGGATGTTTGGCATTGTCTTCCTACCCGCTCAGAGTGGGAGGTGCTGTCACGGCGACTCCGGGAGCAGCTGGCTGAGAAGCTGTCGGCCGAGCGAAAGGAGGCGGATGGAGAACAGGCACTGAACCGCTAATCCCTCTCTTCTCATTTCCGCTTCTCACAGGAAGGCACAGGAATTACAAAAAAAACAGATACACATCAGACACAAAGCACACCTCACCATTCACGCAGACAAACACAGGCAGATTATTGTTCCACCAAACCTCACCTAGGCGTCTTCTGTTTACTCCTCCACCTGTCCCTTTTCCTCTGCTCCAATTCCTCCATCAGCACATCCACCTTCCCTCACATCCAGCAGACACATACAGTGGAAGCAGTGAGACTAGGTTGTGTTGTGTAGGCCGGGATCGCAACTGATAAGACGGCTTCTAGCTCCTCAAACGCTTCATAATTGGGTGCTAATCTGGCTATAATCATTCATGCTAATCCTGGTATTTTGTTGTGCATTATTTTAAATACTTGCTTAAACTACCTTGAATGTGGGTGCTTGCAGTGCTCTCAAATAGTTTCTCAAATTTAAGCCAGTGGTGATTTTCTAACACTGGAATCTAAAATGTTTCTTTACGCTAGAACCTGTGGAGTCAGTTGCGTTTAAATATTGTGTGTGTTGTAGAAATGTGTATTTTTATATGATTTTCCACTTCAATTTGATATCGTCTGACTTCGAAAAGAGAACTTTCCCAAACGTCTTGTTTCTTGTCTGTTCTTGTTGGATTCTACATTCTCATTTGGACTATATGTAGAGTTTGGTTTTTCCAGGGCAGTTGGTTGGACAGATGGCTCCTTTCTGACGTAGGTGTATTAAACCAATAAATGGCAATACCCAATACCCCAGTCATAGACCATGGTAGGGCCACCCTATCCTCACTCCGTTTGGAGACCAGCTTCAGTTCACCTGATGTACCTACACCTACCTTTTGGACACACCTCTCATTGATTTTTACCTTTTTTTTGTGTTCCACAGATTGATTGATTGGCAGCTGGGGGGCATTTCTGTTGGTTTTTATAATAGCTAGAGAGCTTCCCTGTGTACGCTTCAGTAGCAGTGGACTTAAACACAGTCGCGAGCTCACTAGGACGAGACAATGAAAGACAGATGTGACCTTGCTTCTTGCACGGATCAACTTTAAAGCTCACTCAGGCCAAGAGCGGTGTACTAACTGTTTGCTATCCCACCTCTGTCTTTCTCTCTGCCTGTCTCTATCTTAATGATTTCCTGTCAAGGAGGAAGAGGAGAAGGATGGCGATGAATCGAAGGATGTTAGTAATCCCACTCACTGGGCTAAACTTGACCCGAAATCAATGAAGGTAAGATACAAGGAGAAAGCCTCAGCACTGGTAGAGCTAGGAAACAGACATTGAATGAACTTGTTAGAATTATCGTTGGCCCTGTAAAAAAACGAAATGCTAATTGTATGTTGTGCATGGAGAAATGTTCAGATTAGTTCTCTCGCCGTGCAAAGGTGCATTTCCCACATCCCTGTTTTCTTCCCTTCTAGGTGAATGACCTCCGCAAAGAGCTTGATTGTCGCTCTCTAAGCTCTAAGGGGTTAAAGTCGCAGCTGATCGCCCGTCTTACCAAGCAGCTGAAGGTGGAGGAGCAGGTGGAGGAGTCAAAGGAGCCTGAGAAACCAGAGAGCAAAGTTGCTGAGGAAGAGGAGCCTTCTCGCACCGAAGAAGACCGAGAGGTACAGAGCTTGCATTAGTAGTTGTGACATCTTTGTTATTGTGGTAACACTTCAGTGAATGTCTCCATATACTTGAGAATTAATCATTTAAATTCACTGGTTAGTCTTTTCAATATTTTAAAGCCTTTTAGAGACATGAGGTTTATCTTGAAGCTGCTAACTGAAGTGTTCTTCTCTGTTAGGAGGAGGAAAAGAAGAAACAGGAGGAGCTCGAGCGCCAGCGGAGAGAAAGGCGCTACATCCTCCCTGATGAGCCAACCATCATCGTACATCCCAACTGGGCAGCCAAGAATGGCAAATTTGATTGCAGTGTCATGTCCCTGAGCGTGCTGCTGGACTACAGACTGGAAGACAACAAGGAGCACTCCTTTGAGGTGAGAACTCCTGGTCACAGTGTCATGCTGTGTTAAAGAAGATGAAAGAAGTCTACTTGTATTATAGTAATGTCTGGAAACCAAAATAATCTGTTTATGTTTCTCAAACACATTTTCTGTCTATTTGGGTTGATCACACACTGCTTTCCTTTTCTGTCCAGGTCTCCCTGTTTGCTGAGCTGTTTAACGAGATGCTACAGAGAGATTTTGGCTACCGCATATATAAAGTCATGGCTGCTTTTCCTACCAAAGATGATAAGAAGGAGAAGAAAGCCAAGAAGGAGGTGGAAAAGCGTGAAATAAAGAAGGAAAAAGAAGAGGAGAATGAAGAGCCCGTGGTGAAGAAGACTAAGGAGGATGAGGAGGAGAAGAAGAAGGTAAGCATCCCAAACCTATCTGGTCTTTTTGGTCCGTCCTTTGCTCCAGAAAATGACGTGTGTTTTCATGCATGTGTATTTTTAGTTGGATGAAAAGGCTGTGAAAAAGGAGCCTTCTCGAGATGAAGAGGAGAACGAAGATGATGGCAGCACGGCCAATGCTGAGGAATATGACCCCATGGAGGCTGAAGAGGCAGAGGATGACGATGATGATGGTACTGCTCTTTTTCTTTAGAAACGACTCAATCGATTTTATTTATTTGATCTCCCACAATATGATTTGGTCAATGATGAGAAATCATGCACCACGCTGAACCTGTGATGGATAACATTTCCACAATTTCTGAGGCCATTTCTTTCTTTCTTTGGGATATTTAAACATTTCTTGTATTCACAGTGATTCAACACTCATTAAGTATAGTACAAGTTGTATTGGCACCTGTTCAACCTTTTTCCAATTTGCGATTTCCATTGATATTCTTAGACAAGGATGATGACGACTCCAATGACCGAGACAGAAAGGACCGCAAGGATGACCGCAAGTCGTCAAAAGAGAGATCCTCTAAAGACAAGGTTGGTTGGTTATTGTTGTAGGAATAATGTTCCGACATTGATGTAGCATAATCATGGTGGTTGGTATATATGTGGTTGTTGTTACACTAGGAGAAGAAGCAGATGGTCACACACAACAAGGAGCTGCTGATGGCGTTTGTCTACTTTGACCAGAGCCACTGTGGCTACTTGCTGGAGAGAGACCTGGAGGAGATCTTGTACACACTGGGACTGCACCTTTCTCGTGCTCAGGTGAACAGACACAAACCTTATCATCATCATCATCATCATCATCATCATCATCATCATCATGAGTGTTGTCACAATCCCAAAATCATGACTTCGATACTGAAACTATCGTAAAACTCCAGGGAAAGTAATGGAATAATAGATGACAGAACATGGAATTTAAAATTCTTAAATTATTTTGAAAAGGTCAATAAATGTGATTTAAGGACGTGTAAAGAAGCCATAAAACAGGAGTGAATTATTGTACTATATTCTTACATTTTAATATCCAACCAGGACTGGAAAAACTCTTAATTAATATCTGCTATTTACACGTTCACATGTCACACTACTGCTTGTAAAAGGTTAAATCCTTGCAGAACTAAGTGTGAGCAGTAAGTACTGTAAGCTCTTTCGTTGAGTTATCTCTTAGCAAAATGCTCTGAGTGAAGTTATCGTAGAGCAATGATGCAGCAATGTGTGTCTGGCTTTTATTGTGAAAGGTAAGGACAAAAAGAGACTCTGTTGCTGCCGTTGAGAAGATGGGAACAATGAAGAGTTTTCCTGTCTTCTGTGTTCTCATTGTATTACCTTCATAAGGTGCATATGAGGAAAAAACGTACCCACTATGCCAGCAGCGAGTGGAGGCAGAGCACTCGCTGCACACACTCACTGCACACACAACATCAACGCAGCTCATAAATCAGGCTCTTATTAAAACACTGTCAGGCTTAAACTACCGTTACTAATAAAATAGGTTCTTGTTCCTCTTTTAACGGCAGGGTATTGCGATACCTTTCTAGTATCCGTGTACCGTGCAACACTAGTTGGGAGGGATACTATTGCTAATGACCTGTTAAAGAATATGAACTGATTCTTAATCTGTTGCATTCACTCACTGCCTGCCTGTCGTGTCTGTTTCCAGATAAAGAAGCTGTTGAACAAGCCGGTGGTCAGAGAGTCTTGTCACTACCGCAAACTGACAGACCGGGGGAAGGACGAACCCATTCCTTCCTTTAATGAAGCCCAGATAGAAAACCTCATAGGTGAGCTAACATGTTTCTATCGCTGTTTAAATACAGTCAATTAAGCACATTCTTTTAATCTATGATGAAATGGAAAGTGTCATAAGAAATAAGCGGAGGAATGCTGTAGCAAGCTTTAAAAACAAAGATCTTCTCTTTCCTGTCAGGTAACCGAGGACTACTTCCTGCTCCAAATACTCGAGCACAGACTGAGGCCAGTGAGTCCGGTAATCTGATCGTGTTTAACGGAGCCATGGTCGACATCGGCAGCATGATGCAGAAACTGGAGAAGAGTGAGAAAGCAAGAGAGGAAATAGAACAAAAGCTTATGGTGCAGGATGCCAAAATGGGTATGATTTTTAAAATTGTATTGTCTTTGGACTTTAATAGTGTCAAGAGTTGCAGGCTACACTCTGTGTCAGAAGTCCGTTCGGACAATGATCTGGCTCAATTTGAGCTTTGCTACAAAGAAGCCCAGTCTCACTTCATTCAGCATTCATCTTTCTGTGATTTCTGAAACGTGAACTGGTACATTATTAAAAGAAACTGGCACATACAAAGTATAAAAAGGGATTCAGCATTGTTGTGAATATTGAGTAAGCGGTAAAGAGAATGCCTTAAAGGTTCTGTACAGACGCATACTGCCTCTTTTTTATAGGAAAGAATTAAAAGAATGACCATTTCTCCTATCGGGGTGGGGGAAGTGTCCTTGTCTTACTAATAAAGACAATCCTGACACAATAAAAAGAAATGGTAATGGGCATGCTTCATATAGCAAGATAGTTTAGCAGGCTATCTTAACAAACTTAGAAGTTTTCTATTTCTTTTTATTTTTATTGTAAATCTCTTCTGATTTCACTTTTCAGGAAGAAACGTTTACAAAACATCAAAAGATTTGAAAACCTTTGTTTTCTCAACTACTTTTTAATAGAAGTTGAAAAGCATAATTTGACCTAAAGTTACTTTGTGACTGCCACTGTGCCTAATCGTTGACCTGCCTTCATTCTAATCCTCCTCCTGACTCTGCGTTGTATCTCTTTCCAGATGAAGATGGAAAGGTTAAAGCTCAGGTGGAGGAAACCAACAGAACCTTGTCCAGGGAGCTGGAGGAGGTGAAAAGCACACTAAGCCAAACGGAGCAGACTCTGAAGACCACGGAGGAGCAGAAGATCATCTACCACGACCAGATTAGCAAGACATCCAGCACCTTGACGTCCACCGTCAAAGAGCTGCTGGCAGTGCTGAAAAAGGTGCAACATTTTTAAAAGCACCCATTGCTGTTTAACTATTTTCCTTTTCAGACATGGAATACGTAACACTGCTGGCTTCATCTCTCCGTGAGTGATGGCATTTCATCCTTCAGACGGTTGGGGACTTTAGCGTCATGTTTATACTGCTTTATTCAGAAGGCACATTTATTGAAAGAGCTGTAAATGACATTATAATTATTATATTATACGTTATGATTACAAGGAAGAAGTGTGTTATTCAAAAGCCCTGAACTTGAAAAGCTCCCGTACATTACTTTTGTATCGGTTTTTTGTCCCGCTTATATCCTCATGCTGAAATCGATTTTTGTAAATCCAAATTGTTTTAATTCTTAAAGCTCCAAGACTCCCCCAGGGGGTTTAGTTTTTTTCCATACACAAGTGCTGGCTTGCTTTACTCAGTTTGACTCATCAGCAGGTGAAAGCAAACGTGAAACAGTAAAATAAAGCTGAAGTACAAACCGGTTGCAGGAGATGCAACTTTTATTTTACGTCTTGAAAGTCATTATATGTGTACTTAAACAATGTGCAGATACTCTGTTGCCTGAACGGGCCTCGCTGTACTGACTGATTGTTACTTCACGATTCTGATTGTTACCACTTACTGACTGATTGTTTTTCTGTCTCTCTCAGGATCAAGAAGTAGACGAGTCTGGTGATGAAGTTACCGGTGATCACATTCAGGCGTCTCAAACAAACGGGGCTGATGAATGAGTGACGCATTTAAAATAAATGAAGCTAATCTTTAACACTGATTATCTTAATAATTGTAAATATTCACTAAACAAGTATAATTTGGAGATGTTTTGGACCTATTGTCTCCCAAGTACATGTATTATTAAATTAATTAATTAGTGCCGTTGTGTTAATTTGACCTCAGTTTCTATGGACGATAGATGTGTTTCTGAGGAGTTACTTTTCTTACCTAGAATCATTTGAACAATGACAAAGCTTTGAAACTATTATTTCCATAGTTTGAAATCAATTCGGTTGCTAACATTTCTTTTTGCAATTGCTTTAGCTTTGTAATGGCCAATAAAACGCTTTGTTGTAGATTTAAATGCCAGTTTGTGTGAGTTGTACTTTTCAGAAATTTTCGTTTTTCGAATGAGCAATAATGATGCTATTTATGTGCAAGAGAATTCATTAAAAAAAAAACTATATTTAAAATAAACTAATTTTGGATGGAAACGGGTGGGAAGGGTCTCATGTGGGTCGGACAGAATTTCTTTGTAAATCGTCCCCCTCCGCTGTTTAACCACAACTGTTCACTAAACACATTCAGTTTGTAGTTTCTTCTATTTTGCTGATTTAACTGGTTTCTGCTGTTTTTAGTTTTTTTTCAAACACATGGCTATGCATGGTTCCTGCTTCTCTTGGACCTTTATGCTGTCGGAATTACTGACTGTATCCACCGACTGCTGCACTGTTCCATGTTTTACTGTGACGAGCGTCTGTTGTTTTCTGAGAGAGGAAACTCCACACGAACCAAAAGATGAGCTCAATGAATGTGTTCTGCTGAAGGAAACTGCTGCAAAGACATGAACATTTTGAAATCCATCTCTGAACTTGTGTGCGTTGGTTTGGGTTGTTCTAGAAAAGAGGCACGATTACATTAATGTGCCACAAAGCAGGCGATTTTATTTTTCTATTGAAGATGTACTCCATGGATGTGTTGTGCAAGAGTAAAGTGGTCCATTTTAACACTACAGTGTCTGCATTTTTGTTTAATGTCACGACTTACACCTGTGCTTTTCCTGCTATCATAATATATGTACTGTGAGCAAGGCGGATTAATGAGTTGAAGAAATTGGAATCACAATGTAGTTGTAACTTTTGGTCAGAGGCCTGTTCTTGCCTTTAAGAAGCTTGCTTATTAAAAGATTTTTGCACAGATTTGAGTGGGCGGATGCTCTTTTTCATAAAGTCCAATTGAATTGATAAAACTTAAATACATGGTCTACTTATGCACTACTTGACTTTTGCAAAAATAATGGACCAGACACATGCAACTGAATACTTGTAAAACCCTGTCCCTGGCCTGTAGGGGGAGCAACTATGTTCCTCAGCTCAATATCCTCTTAATATGACATTAAGGAGACTTTTCAAAGGTTATATGTTCTCCGCAATGTTTTCTCAAGGTCACATATTTAATATGTTTCCCTGGGTCAATATGTTAAAAACAACACGTACAGTTTATAGCCTACTGATGTTTTACTACTAAATTCACCCTCAAATTTCAAGACTGTTTTCTTTACTTTTATTTATATCGCCACAGTGTCTGAAGAGATCGTTACCATTTAAACTGCATTTGAAACGTCCACCTGCCTTCGTTCTTTTGCAGTGAGAAATGCGAAGGTGACCATTAACAAACACTTTTAACGTTAGTTCATATCAAGATGCCTTGGGAGCATAGGGATGATCCCGCCTGCAGCCACCTCTGAGGACATTGACTTCATGTCCTTAATAGTGTTTACATTTTACTCTTACTAACTCATAGTAGATATTTTCTAGGCTGATTTCATTATTATTTCGTATTGTACCACCCGCAAGTACGTTTCATGTCAGTATTCCTGTGGTTGGAGACAGATTATGGGTGTGACCAGACACCGTTTGAACGAGGAATATTAATGATGAAGCATTATGTCATTGAGTTTGTCTGAGGAGCAGGGAGGTTCCCCTGCTTCACAGCTTGATGTAGATCATTTACCTTTGAAGCTTTTGTTCCCTGAGATGTCTCTTTTATGTCTTCTCGCCACTGGACTGTTCTGACCTCCCGTCGATGTAATGCTACGTTTGTTTCCTCTCCCGCCACTCCCCTTCACAAACAAACACTTTCCTTTCAGCTCCTTCCTTCCGCACTTTGTCTCTTTAATTCATGTGTTCAATAATTATGTGTCTTTCATAGATTTCTGACATCAATGTTGTCGCAGATACTGTCCAGATCGCAATCTGTTATACATCACTGCTCACTCAAGAAACCTTACATAGAGACCATTTATTTTAAAACCTTTGTACCCCTATGGCACATTTTCATTTAAACCCACTGCTCTATTTCTTCAGTACTTCATGAGGTTCTGCAGCTGTGAAACTGGCTGCTAAATTGGTTCCCACCCAGAATAAGTTCACATTAAAAAACAAAAACTTAGCAGGAAACATCTCTGTCTGTTTCCAGCTGTCTATGTCATTTCCTTCAGAACAATGACTATCTGTCACCCAGTACTTTGGTTATGTGGCTTCTTTTGTCCCAGTGTCGTGCCATGAATGCTTGACAAACAAACCTCATTTGTCCCCCGAGGAACCACATGCACACTCCTCACGCTTCAAAACTCCTGCACAGCTGTGTGTGTGTGAGAAAGTGAGGTTTTGCACTTGGATGTTCATGCATATGCGTATGCACGCACATGTGATGTCTGAAATTAGACCCCGCCGCAGAGAGCAGGGCAGGTAACCCCACTCCCAGGCTGCAACAGAAGGCTTTTGTGGCCACTTCCCTGCCCCTCCTCTTTAACCCCCCCCCCCCCCCCCCCATTCCTGGTATCAAAGAGCTGCTGCACACACAGGCCGGTCTGCTGACAATCAGACAGTTTCAATGCAGGGTCGCAGTTTCTAGGAGTCAGGGCAGACAGGGTTAGTAAAAAGGGAGTTTGGTTTAGTAACTGATCACGTTGCCGTTTTCACCCCCTCCTCACTTTTCATGTAAATCAGACATCTGAAGTCTTTGGGTGCAGCTATGGAGCATGTGTAGATGTAGTATGACGTTACACTGGTCCCATTGTTGGATTAACTCATTCTTATTTTTCAAAAGGCTTGTAGATTTGTTCAAATTCTCCCCTCTCCCTCATCAGCACATTGTCAAATCACTCTTTTCTATGAACACCCTCCATCCTATGTGCATGTCAAAAGTTCACAGTCATAGTTATCATGACAAAAGCAGCTCTCCCTGCCTCACACACAGCTTATGGAGTCCCAATGGGTTGGCTTTTCAAAATCTGTAAGGAGTCAGTGTTTGTTAGCTCTTTGCATTGTTTCCGGACAATCCCGCCTGTGATGGTGACAGGATAAGACAAATGCAGATTTTAACCGCAATCCAAATAACCTAAAGTAACTGATGAATGTGTCCTTTATCTTTCCACCAAAGCTCTGTCTTAGCTGAACTCCCTTTCACCCTTTAAAAACTGTACAAGTATGTATTTTGTCCTCATTATTGTCTGGCTGTATTGTGCAGCATAGAGTTGAATTTCCCGGACATGAATTGTGATGGAGAGAAGTCATTCAGATGACAAATGACCCAGCTTCCCTCACACATCCTCTGGGGTAAATACACTTTTTCTCACTATTTGCACATCGCTGAGTTTTGCCAGAAATCTTTCTGACCACCAAAGTCAAACAAATAAGTCAACCGCCCTCTTACGTGTTGTTTGATATTTCAGGTAATTGATACATGAGAGGCTCTATTGAGCATTTGTTTGTCTCCCCAGCAGCCTGCACGGGTGGAGTAGAGAGAGGGGGGCCCCTGTTCAGCTGGAGCTGCAGGAACCTGGCTTCCTCGGGAGCGGCGCAGCAAAGTGGTGTAGTTGTTGAGGAAACGATCCCCCTCTCAATGGCCTTTCCCTGGGAATACTGGGTTACAGTGTGAGAAAGTTCCACGGTTGTTTTTGACAGCGAGTCTCTGGGGCGTCTCCAGGCGGGAACGCAGGAACGCCTCACCCCTGTGCAGTGTGGACCGCAGCCCATTAGGACCAGCAGAGCAGCCACAGTCCACTGCTACAGTAGAAGTATGAATGATAGGACATTTACATGGCTGCAAAATCAGGTGGCCCTTTTATGTAACTTTACACTGCTTCACATCAATTTGAAGCAAGTGTCACATTTCACCAGTTAACAATAGTTACACAAAGCGTCGCATTCATCTGGGTTTAGCATTTACACTTTGGGGGAAAAGCAGATCTTCCCTAATTACCACTGCATGCTGCCCTGAAGGAAAGTATGTCACTCAGTAAGATAATCATACAGTGGGAACCCAAGATTGCTAGTACCAGCTTGCTATTTGGAAAAACAAAATTGCAACGCAGCCCTTGAGACAGTGCATGCAAACATGGGTCAAAACATCTACGGATCAACAATGTGTGCGTGTGTGTGGTAAACACAGGAAACATTTCCATTCAGGCCAGCTGCTTCAATAACTACCAGTCAGTGGAGAGGCTGCAGGTGTGCAGGGTCAGCAGGCCATGAACTCAAAGCAATTAAAATATCAGTAACAAATGTGTAACATCTGAATCCATGCCTGATTTGTATTTCTGTTTTTCTCCCTTTGTCCTACATTAATGTTAATTTGTCTCATAACAACAAGTTCTAATCTTTTTTTAGCCTCATCTGAGTCACTTACTCCCGAGATGAGAGGAATATTCCTTTTGGATTTTTATACGTACATAAAGAGTAAATTACATTGTGCCGGAAGTGTTTGCGTGTTTTGCAGCTTTTGAACTGATCCATCTAACAACATAGGGGTGTCAAACTCATTTTAGTTCAGGGGCCACATGCAGCACAATTTGATCTCAAATGGGTCGGACCAGTAACATCACAGCATGATAACCTGTAAATAATCCAAACTCCAAATCTTTCCCTTCGTTTTAGTACAAAAAAAGTACATTCTGAAAATGTTCAAACTTAATCTTTTTACAAAACATTATGAACAACCTGAAATTTCTTAAGAAAAAAATGTGCAATTTCAACAATAGTATTAGTTTATCATTTACACATTTGTGTTACAACTTACTGATCACATTGTATCTACAAAGGCTTTTACTTTATGATCAAAACAACTCATTTTTATACATTGCAAAATCAACCCGCGGGCCGGATTGGACCCTCTGGTGGGCCGGCTTTGGCCCGCGGACCGCATGTTTAACACCCCCTGATCTAACATAAATTTCTTGTGTAGCCAAATCCTGATATATCTTATTGCTCTGTGCCTTAGTCCTCAATTGTTGTCCAAAATCAATCAAAACCCCATTTATTAGCTGCTGCTCTGGCTGACATCATGGTGAACACAACCACTGTAATTTAGTTTGAGTCAATCCCACATACACTGTTCTGCTGTAAATGCTCACTAACACAAATGTATATTACCAACATCTGAAAATGGTCCCCCGTATTCCTGTTTGAGGACAGTTTGCTAAAAACTAGCCAGCTGTTTTTTGAAAATATTTTGTCCTTTCTTTTTTTCTTTTTTTTTTGTAAATGAAAGAATATATCTGTGACCTGATTTTACATCTACATCACATATGCTTGGGGCTGAGAGCCACAGCTTTTAAGTATTAGATATTTTCATGGGATTTGTTGACAGTAAGGACAATCTAGACTAACGCTAGCTTCATTATTTAAAGTGGAAGGCTTAATGAATTCCCTTTCTGCAAGATGTTGTTTCTAAACTTTCACTTCCACATCAAGTCAGGTGAGTTAGCCGCCTGGTCGCTAAAGATGTTGTGCTGTTGATTCATTTTGGACTGAACTAATAATTAAAAGAGATATTTTATATATAACAGAGATACGGGGATCAGCTATAAAATAACTAACTAACTAAAACAAACATCGAATGCTAAAAGGTCTCTCTTTGCATATTGATGTACTGATTTGCTGAGGTCAACAAAACCTCGACGGCTTTATAATAGTATACTTTATTGATGATTTTTTGGCCACTTGGGGCCATAAAGTTCAATATTCACTATTTTAATTATTTGCTCTCCATCAACTCCTGAGAGAAATATCTGGCACTTTATAGATGGAACAACATGTCCTAAGTATTGAAAGCAATTTACTGTCTTCGACATACCTCCTTTCCGCCTCCTCCAGCTCTCCTTCCTGAACTTCTTCCTCTCTTAAAGCTTTAAAACAGGCCAGGAAGTCACCATGAGGCATTTCCTGCATGCTTTACATCACCTTCAGCAGGGGTCACTGGGAACAGTGGAGGCTCTTCCTAACTACAGTGTCCTCTGTGCATTTCTGCTTGTATGTATATCTCTGTGTTATAATAAGAGCATGTGTTAGTTCATGTATCCTTCTCTGGCTCAGTAATAATGGGTATTTTTTTCCTCCTCTAACGAAGCTCATACGCTGCACACGTCTTTGATGTTACATTAGCACGGAGGCTTTCAGGCTCTGCTTCTTCAGTTCAAAGCTCCAGTCATTTAGATGCTGGTCTAATGTAGTCAGTGGCCTGAATGTTAATTTGGTGACAGGTGACACATCACAGACCACAATAAGCCTTGATGTTGGTGAAGTCTGCCAATCAGCTGACAGCGTCTGATGTAAGGTGCAATTTAAAAAATTGGTCCAAAGAACCTGATGGACCATGGACTGAAGTGCAAAACAATGTTCTTTTATTAGGTACAAAACAAATTTGAATTCAGGGAAAAGCTACATAAGATCTACATCAGTCACAATGGGGACGGTGTCAATAAAATGAAGCAGATAAGTTGTTGATTTTATTTTATTTCCTTTTAAAATGTGAGAATACTGCAATTTGGTGCCATTGAAAACAGTAGTTAACGAAACAATCTCACCACAAGGTCCAGTAATTGATCAATGTTTATAAAATGTGTAAAATGCCCATCACAATTTCATAAAGTGTGACGTCTTCAGATATCATATTTTTCATTCCATTTGCAATAATATAAAAGAGAAAAAAGCTCTAAATCCTCACATCCAAGAGGCTAAAACTATCAAATGTTTTGGAATTTATTTAGCATATCTAGGGATGGCAATGTCCAGAACTAAATATCTCAACAAGTATTGGATGGGTTGCCATGAAACAGACATTCATGGTCAGCGGACAACAAATATTAAATCGTTGGTGATCCCTTAGCTTTTCATAAAGCCACCAGCCGGTCACAATTACTCAAACACTTTGGTTTCTGAACAAATGGCATTCCCATCAGCCTCAGCTGTACTTTGTGGTTGATAACAACTGTTAGCATGCTCATGGTAAACATTGTGTAAGGACAACCTCTTCTTTTGCTTTGTTTTTGTATTATACCTGCGAAAACCAGCATGTTTTAGCTCAAAGCACCATGTGCACAGACTAATACAGCCGGTAGCATGGCTGCAGTCTTGTTGCTTGATAAATGATGATCACGTTTAGCGGTAATTCATTGTCTTTCACTCAATTAATAGATGTATTACCTTTTCTGTCGTTTTAGCAATACCATTTTTACATAAAAATCAAAAAACAAATAGTTTACTCAGAAGAACAAACCAACCTTCAGTTCCCCCACCGCTTCAAGCTGTGAAAAATATATCACACGGGAACACCAAAACACAAACAAAACACTGTTATGGCTTTAGGGAGGTCATTGTTTGATTAAAGTCGGTTGCACCTGTGAACTCAGCCGTGTGTGTACTTGGGATAGTGCACAAACTGGAAGAAAGAGGAGACTAAACCAACCGATCCCCCTGCACTCTCACACAACCTCAAAGTGCAGCTGCAGACATCTCTCACATGGCTGTGATCTTCAGCATGTCCACAGGGTCTTTTGTGTGTGTGTGGTTCATAAGGATGTGGGTGTAAACCATCACTCACCACCTTAATACTCTACAGTGCTCAAAGTAGCTCTAAATCTTTTGCTTTTCGCTTTTGCTCTTTGGTAAAATGTCTTCTAAAACGTTTAGAGTATTAAGCAACCCTCCTCCTCCGTGAACTAAGTGCTTTGCTGGATTCCATCTCTACCCTAGACTTATTAAAACAACATGACTCAATTATAATCCAGACTTAGGTAATCATGTTTTATGACAAAACCACTATCATTATGTTTGTCTGGCTCCCTACTGACTCTAAAGTGAGTTGCTCCTGCAGGTTTCACTTAAGATGCGCATTGATTTGTGCTCTGAAGCGCTGGAGCGTGCATATACATTACTGTCTTAAATGTCAATATGCTCTGCAGAGACTGAACAAAAACCAGCCTGGTCGTCCTTTGATCTCAGCTGCGATGGCAGAGTGCTGAAATAATGAAACTGTAATAACAGAGTACCAGGACAGATGCCGGGACATGTTCACTCAGACATAAAGATTCAAAAAAGCTCTGTCATAGATAAAAGAGATTTTAACAAGCAGGGTTGATGAAGGAACTACATTTAGGATCCAAGAAAATGAATTTACATCAGCTTGCTTGGCAATCCTCTGTTGCTTAAAGCGACAGTCCACCCCAAAATCAATTATTACCTGTAGTACTATTTCTAGTCAAGCGTCTTTTAATGAACGAGAGGGTGCGACAACGAGATCTAAATATTAATGGTGTCCTACTCGGTCGGTCGGAGTAGATGCACGCTTCCTTCCGCGCGGTGATACAGTCGGCGGTTGTAGTTCAGTAGAAAGAAAATAGTTCCTCCATGAACCTCCTCACAACAAGGCCTGTGGATTATCTTGAGTAACCAGGTCATAATTTCTGGAAAGAGACTTTGCTGTTGGGCTTTTTCAAATGTATTGAGCACAACAAGTGCAAATTCCATTCTGTTAGAGAGACAACGGACATCTCTCCGGCCGATATCTCCAACGCTGTGCAACTCACGCCAAAACAAGATTGAAACATAGCGCTACAGGTAAAATGGAAAATATAGGGGGCAGACAGCCTGGCTAGCAAATAACCCCTTTTAAAACCCCAACACGTTGTTTCTGCTTTTTGTTTTTACAAATTAAACAAACAAAATATTAGTGATGATGAAAAACAGCATTTCCAGCTAAATACAAATTAGCAATCAATCATAACTGTGTAGCCTCATTTCTAAATCCTCTAATCCTTTCTGGAGAACCATTTTGACAGGTTACTGAACAAATGGCCCTCTAATGACCTCTGACCTCCACCATATGAGGCAGCACTAACCCTCTCTGTGACGACTTAGATTTGAATTCCTCAGTGCCATCTTAACCCTAACAAAGAGGTGATATGCTACACCCTCTAAAACACATGTAAGACTTATAAAAGTGAAGGTTTTATTGGTGCAGAAATTATACCTACTGCATCATGTGCAGGAATTCTGCTGAGGTTTATGGATGATCTGGGTCATATTCTTGGCATGTAGGTAAAGAGGAAGCCTTCTGGGGCTGTTGTAGTCTGAAAATGTCCCGAGGGCCAAGATCTTATAGCAGAACCAGATGTTTTAGTTTGTATGTAGACTCAAAATTTAGGGTCAGGATTGTGGTTCATTGAAATGATCATATTCAAAATATACACTGTGATCACGTCAAGGTCGTTGGCCCTTCAGAGACACCTGATACTACTTTGAAATTGCGTCATGCACAGCAACAGGTGGAGATACGTATGCTAATTGGAAATCAGGGGCTGGAGTGCAGGATTTCATGTAATTATGGTAACTTGGTGAACTTCGCTTCTTGATAATCAGTCCCACCAGCAGACTAAACATTTGGAAGAAAGAGCCCTCAGATTTGAAATGCGGGTCAGGCCGGTGGGTCAAGTCCCATTGTCCATATTCAGATAGAACAAAGTGTTGTGCCAATATTTTTATCTGGAGGAAGTTCGTTTTCAGACAATGAGAGCATTTCTGCAAACTTCCAAGTAACGCAAACAGTGTGTACGTGTGTAATACTGCACATGCCACACCTTACTGTATGTCAACATGTCTAAAAGTTTAATTATTATTACGGTTAACCCTTTAACAAGCAGTTTCACATTTTATTTATACCCTATATCTCTTGTTCTTGAATGTTATGAGTTTAAGGTGCAGAGTATGTAATCAACAGGTCCACTGTTTGAGTCTGGCTGGGAACATTTGTTGCATCTCTCTCCCCTTATTTCCTGTCAGCTCTCTACTGTCTACGCTCTAATACAAATGCTCCAAAAAGTACCATCTCATGTTCGAAGCAGTCAGCATATGGGAGGAGAGTGAACTATAGCATTACAGCTATGAACCAGGATAAATTAGCTGGAACAATGAGAGTAAAAGAGCCACTCAAAACTGATGAATATTGAATGTGTCCTCCTGTGCATGCACAAGACAAACAAAATGAGGACCTGATCTTAAAATAACAGAGAAAACCCCCCCCCACAGGTTACCTTCGTCTTATTGCACACTGTCTAGTATCATTAGGTATCAGCTTTAAGCTACTGTTTATGATGTTTACAACGAGTGAAATATTCACCAACAACTGGTTTTTTTAATGCACCATTCGAGGAAATGGAAAAATTAATTCATAAACATTTCCCCAAAATTCAGCTGACAGATTTAGTATCGTTGGAAACTTTAGGATCTCCCCTAGAAGTGAAAAGTTCTGCAGGATTGACCAACGCACCCGTCCGTAATGTATGTAAAAGTTGGTCTGACGTGGCAATGTTTCAAACTATTTTCAAAAGCTTTAAAAATCATAAGCCACAAAGAATCTCTTCAACTCAAAATAAATCTTTAATCCCGCACAGAACCTTTGCAAGGTTTCTCTTTTGCCCTCCAACTTCACTCGTCTCTGCTTCCACGGGACGCGGACGGACTGCACATAATTCATCCTGTGTACGCTGAGGTGATGTATTCTTTTCACGTACAGAGGAAGCGCAATATCCTGTTCCCGCACGGGCTCTAATACCACACTGTGGCAGACGGGCCCCCGGCCTCTCAGGGGCCTGAGTGCTCCTGAAACTAAAGCCACAGGCTCTCTGAGACTGTGATATATGAGGTGTCTGTGCCTCAGACCGCCTGTTACAGTGTCAGTAAAAGCAGGGACTAATAGGGTCCCTCTTTTGAGAGCACAAGGGGGGGGGGGGGGACTGGTTCTCATTTTATTGCAGCAAATATGTTCCCTGAGGCTATTTCTCTCTCAAGTCATTGTTGTGAAATGCAACATACATTTCTGTTATCCAAGGGAACACATTTTTCTCATGAGATCCCTGTTTACAACACAAAACAATTGGCTCTGGCATCTCTGTTAAATGATTTATGTGTGGCAGCAACTCACCACGAGGAGACGAGTGAAGGAAATAAACAGAGTTTTTATGAATTAATTCCAAATCACTCAACAAAAGCTAC
Source organism: Cottoperca gobio (assembly GCF_900634415.1). Lineage (NCBI taxonomy): Eukaryota > Metazoa > Chordata > Actinopteri > Perciformes > Bovichtidae > Cottoperca > Cottoperca gobio. The sequence goes on from NC_041369.1 coordinate 14,028,183, forward strand.
TTTAAATCTTTGTTGGCATCTCATTCATCTTGGGTCTCCTTTGATGGTGATTCATGTATGCAACGTTTTCTGTGCACTAAGTATTTTTACAAGCCCTCCATGGTGCTGGTCCTAATTTAGTCCTTTCCTTTTTTTATGGAAAGCTGTGTTGCTGTGTTGCATCTTGCAGACGATTTTCCTGGAGACTTTCATCATTAAATCATCTTTTTAGAGACATCACTTCGAGTTTGGTGAAATATGAGAGATTCTTTGGAAAATAATGATGCACATATCTGATCAAATCGTAAAAGAAACCCCAATAAAAAACAAAATAAGTACATTGAAAATCAAAATATGCCACGAGTGAAACAGCACCTGTCCGGCAGGTTCCTGCAGAAGAGACACAACACACACGGAGATACACACCAGTGAGCAGTCAGTGGGAGGTCTACCTGTGTGACCCAGCAGCAGGCTGATAAGCCCTCCTCCTCTCTGCCACCGTCATTGGTTTCCCTGGAAGCCGAGAGAAACCAGTCGGACGTCCAGCGCCTCCGGTTCAGACGCTCTCTGCAGGAATGCGTGGCAAAACACGGCGTTTATTTGGATTTTCAGAGAGGATAACTCTCTTTTAATAAGTGCATTGACATTTCTAGCATGATAGCTCCCCCCTGGAGCCTATAAAGGCGTTAGAAATGTCTCAGCAGCAGCGGCTTGTCCAGCTCTCCGCCGCTTCGCTCGCCGTAGTCTTCGGCCCGGACGAGGAGAGTTTGCGCGCCGGCGGAGGGAAACTCAATGCCAATACTACGAGTGGCCAGGAGATTTTTTCGGACTTCAAGGCACAAAATTTGCGCAGTTCCTGGAATAAGAGACTCGTTAAGGCTATAGCTGAAGTGTACTTTCAGGGATGGATGGAAAATTTGGTGCTTTTCATTCAAGGGAACGCAAACAACTTGGAGGTGCTGAGAGAAGCGTGGATGCGCAGGGCTCTGAGATCACCAAAGGGATTTATCATCAAAGCAGTCGGTATGTAACATACATCCCGTCAATGAACTTAGTGTAATGATAATGTTATATGAAGCAAACACTGCTAGTAATACAACTTTCCATTTGCATCTGAAGTCCAGAAAGTTACCAGAAACAATCCGGTGACAGAATGTGGAAGATATATGCAGACAGGAGTATTACAGGTGGCAGAGATGGCACATGAAATAAACACACCACAGTGAACAACTACGACAGTCATGCAAGAGCATAATGTGTTTTAAGAGTCACCAGCAACATTTGTTTACCACCCTGAGAGAAATGTGTGAAAGCCATAAACATTGAACAACACTGAGCTGGCAGGGTTTAACACCCTTCCTACATCTCCTCTGAAGACTGGCTACTAAATTCAGGTAATATTAATCTGGTGTTAAAAGTATTCACCCAAAGGTTGTTTTTTTCTTAGTGTCAATCTCTATCAATCTCTAACTCTAGGTTTGGACAATTCTGACCATTATTGTGTTGCTCAGTCTTTGTTTCCTAAAATAAAATGCTCATATTTACATCGCTGGCCAGGCATGACTGATTTCTCTTCATCCTTCTGATGCAAAACAACTTTAGAAAAAAAATCTGAATAAAAAAAATACCCCATTAGCAATGAAATGTTGTTTCAAACCATTTTCAACACCATCTGGGGTTTGTTGCCTGAGAGACGATGTTCCATAAATCTCCATTCCCCACATTACGGTCTGTTGGGTTTGAGAGAATTTCTCCTCCAATCAGCCTCCCATTGTTGTCGACACAGTGATATGTTTACCAACGCTTGTTAACAAAGCTCTGTGTACCATGTAATTACTTTTAATCACTCTTCTTTTCCGGCTCTCCTCCGATGTGTTTTAAAGCATCATACAGCTGCACAGAAACCTGAATGGAAACCTTTATGCAGCCTCCTATAGCATGATCTCATGGGCTGTAAATGCCTGACAGTACCGGCTGCTGGAGAAAATGACAACCCTGTGTGGGCTTTTACACCTAATCACAGTATTCTTAAGAGATGCACCAAGTTATTCACATTCTTTTGTGTTACTTTAGAAGGAAGATGCTGAACTCTAGGTTGTTAAAAATACACACATGTGGGAACTGATGCTATGCTTTTGCAACAAAGCACCACCTTCCACTCTAAAAAGTAAAGAATTATCCCATGAAATTCAAAAACTGCAGGATAGTAGTGTTAGAAGTAGGATTTTCAAATGTTGAGCTGCAGGCTCCTTTTGGTTGTTGAAAAAGTTCTCCAGCAACACACACATTGGCTCTGAGTTCCCATTTGCTCCAGCTGTGTTTCCTCTGTTTCAGGGACTTTACAATAATGTGTTTCTTGTCTGGATGTCGCTGTCTACCTGCTGACTTTGTGTCAATCCGTCAGCCATGCCAAATTGAGTAATGCACAGACAAGTAAAGGGAGGAATGTGATATGAAGGGGAGGACGAGACCACACAAGGGGAGACCCGGGAGGGTGTGGAGCGATGGGGGAGGAGGAGGTGGAGGCTCACATGCCATCCCTCTGTGACAAACAAACAACATATGAGCCAAAGGTGAAGCCGAGCTTTATTGCTATGCACAGCGTCAGCACAAAGGTGCACACAGACATGCATGAGCTCACAATCGGATGCAAGGCAGGCGTCGATACCTCAACGGACTCCTCGTGTTTGAGCTTCACACCAGAAACTTGTAAGCAAACACGTCTGTGTGTGGACATGTCACCTCCTTAACAAATCCTTCACCTCACACCGCAGCAATTTGTATGGAAATCAGCACTGGCAGGCTGTCAAGAGTCTGGTTTACGGCCTTCTCACTGAGAATTGGTCAGCAGTGAATCACCGGCGACTGGCTGCCGACCACCGCCGCTTCTCTGTTACCCAAGGTTAATGTGCCTCCGTTTCATGGCCAGTGAGGGACTGAAGTCAGACTCATAGATTGATATCAGGCATGGACTTAAAGAGCCTTGACATTGTCCTAATATAAATATGTCAGGTAGCAAACAGAAATGTCATGAGTTATGGGCTGAAGTGAATTTCAAACTGCCCTATTTCCTTTCTCAGGTCAGAGCAAGGTTGAGACGTGACTTTAGTGACGTGAGGAGGTTTTTTAAAGGGAAGTAAAGGTTAGAAGATGTTTAGCTAAAATGAACCAGATGTGGTTTAAGTTAGTTGATAGTGTTGAATAAAGATGTAAAACAAAGCTTCCAGGCAAACTGATACAATACACTTTGATTAATTTGTGCTACTTCCTCATTGGTCCTGTCTGGTTATCAGTGCTAATAGCCTGAGTGAAGACAGATTGTTCTGTGGGCCTTTTCTGAGGGGAGAATATGCAGCAAAAGAGGTGTGTGAGAGGTGGGGAGGGTTGATGGAGGAAGGGGAATCGCAGTGAGGTTAGGCCGAGGTAAACAGATAGGGTGAGGAGTTAGTATGAACAGGCTTCGTTGTGGGAATGGGCCCCACTGGTACAGGGATTGACCTCTCTCCACTTCAACTCATGAACGTGTTTCTCATTCGTTACTTGAAATGATCTGTTCATCCGTTTTCTTCCTTTATGGCAGTTGTTTACAGAATAATACTTAAGTTCCACCACAAAGTCATTTCATTAACGATCAGTGACAGCAGGCTCTACATCCTTCTTACTGAGAGTATTAACATTCAGTATGTTTACATTTACACTGTAACCTGAATACTCCTAATGCCAGATTTATTATGTTTACAGTAACCCTGTTTGAGTTTACGTCATTCTTTTATAATCAAGATGTGGTATCCTGCAGGAAACACAAAATATGAAGAGGAAAATTAGAGAAAATTGTGTGTTGGTGTTTGTTTGTTGTTAATAACTGTACCTTAATTAGAAGCGATCCTGCTGTTTGCTCATGGACACAATACATTATATCCAGCTCACTCCTTTCTCTTTTACTGCATGAACAGAATAAAAACACTAACCAAAATCAAGCTACGGTGTCTACATGCCACATTAATCCAAAATGATGAACGATCAAATGGATCAGTTTTATTTGATCCAGTTAAGATGTTGCTATAATCAGTGTATTGCCTTAAAGGAACAGTTAAACATTTTGTAAATGTTATTCACTTTCTATTTTAAGATTTCTATCAGTCTCATGTCTAAGTGTTAACCATGGAGCTAGAGCTGGGATCATTAGCTAGCTTAGCATAAAGACTAAGAACAGGTCGGATAGCATCGTCCAGATTACATTAAATAAGGGTAATTCCGAAAAATGTCGAACTATTCCTTTAATCAGATTGAATTTATATGGTGTTTTAAAATGTGTTGTCAGCAGTCTTTTAAAAAAGCCTTATAATTCCCAAAGAGAGAATTTGTACTGGAGAAACTAGCAAGGCTCTTGTGTTGAAAACAGAGGCTTCATAATGAATGTTAGCTGGTTCTGCATTATTCAGAGTCCTGCTATTGTCCCTGCAGCAGGATGAAACAAGCTGAAACATTTATACGTCGTCAGTCAGTGGTGTAATGAGGTGTCCTGTATCCTCCCTACATAAAGCTCTGTAAACTGCACTCGTCCTCTTTGAACGTGGACGTGAATGAGTCCTCCCTTTTGCCATGGAAAAAATCTCTTTGGCCATTATAGGACATGCTGTAGGTAGGTCTCCCTCTGTGTGTTTTTGGAGAACTAAGGCACTTTTTCAGCCAAGTTTCCTTTTTAAATGGTATATTTAATTAAGCTCACCATACCATGAGGTGGTGAAGCATTCCTGAAATGCTTCATTTACTCTTGAGATCATTTCCTGAGTTTGTCGTCTCAGAGAGCCTCATTTCTGCTCTTTACTCTTCACTTGAAAGTGTTGTATTTTCACACAGGGGGTGTCTCCTTTCATGAGGGTATTTTGTCAAAGTCTCAAAGCGCTCCACTAATGGTCATAACTCTTCCAGATGTTCGCTTATTAACCATGACACCCCCTCACTAACTTTAAATAGCCCACCCTGTCCTAACTAAGCAGCGCAGGTCAAAGGTTACAACCTTCTTGCTAACAAGCTGCCTTGAGGTCAGCTAGCTGCAGAGGGTGTGTTAGAAGGCAACAAACATCAATACAGTATCTCGGTGTTCTTTGGTCACGGGCCAGTTTGACTTCTCGTAGTCCAAACCTTCTTCGTCCGTCCTCATGAATGGATTTCAAACTGGAAGTTATTCAAGACATTAAATGTGATGATAAAGGCTCTGAGAGTCATTTTTGGTTGAGGTACTTTGAAAAGTGCTTGAAGCTGTACGAACCCTGCATGAATTACTTCTAATATATGTAATCATCACTTTTCGCTTACTTCTTTGAACTTCTCTGCTCACTTGCTAACCGTTTTCATGCACTATTTTACTGGTACTTGTGAATTTAATAAGGATTAGCATCACACCAATTCATAATACCATTCGAGCTTTCCATGCAACCCCCTGGCCACTGTAGGAGTGCCCCCTGGGTTACAAATATGTGTTTTTTTTACTGAGGACATTGTTAAAGAACCCCCATGATGTCTTAATGTTTTTGTCTATATTTTATTCCTGGTTAAAGACGGATTGATGAAGGGAAGATCTGCTCTGCTGTGGTCAGTTACAGCTATCATCTGAGCTGCACTCCAAATATATTGGTTAAGTAAATGACTCGACGCTGTTAGTATGACATGAAGCGGTTACATGAAATATATGCTGCTGTTTTTCAGGCTCAAAATGATAGAGAGTCTGTATTATGACGGTGGTTGGGTCAATCTTGTTTCCTCGCAAGATCAGAAGTGAAATGTTTTTGGAAGCAAATACTAAATCTGCTATTACCCAACCATTATTGTGAGTTGGAAGCTCAAGGAACAATCTAACTTCCTTTAGACTAAATAAAAAAATGACCAATTAATTAGATTAATTAAATTGTAACATGGAAAGAAAAGCAGCCTCTGTGACTGGTGCAGCTTTGTTTGCAGCTTTTAGATTGCTTTTCAACTTGCATTGTTGGTGTAAGTTGATTAGGCTTCATTCTTGTAATACCAGCATCATTTAGTATCTTTTACTGTGCCAGTGCCAAGGATATGTGTCTGCATTTATCTAGAATGTCTTTCTATTTCGCTGCGCTTGTAAAAGATGGTTTAGTAAGCAGTTCAGATATGAGGAAACCTTGACCTCTATTCTCAGACGCGACCCTTCACATGTGTAAGAGACTATGCGTGTGCGTGCATGCCTCTCAGCACGTCATTTGTTAGCTACATCCTTTCCCATTGAGCAGGAAGCTCACCCCTGGTGCGAATCAGGCATGTCGGCCTCTTTATCAACCCAAATGTCTGGGCTCACCAGTAGTGGTGGAGTGGAGCGGTGCCAACAACAACAGTAGAGGAGTTTCCTCTGTATCCCTCAGCTTATACAAACTGTCAGCGGCCGCTTGGGTTTCCCTCGTGGGATTTATCTTCATTCACTCTCTGGACAGACAAATGGGTCGACACAGAAGTGAGGCTATATTGCATTAAATTTAGTATTACTATTACTCTTCAGTTTCCTGACAGGATGTTTTCTTTGTTCATTTAGCATTGATAAATACACTGGTATGCTAACATAGGTTATGTAATAGCAAATTGCAGTGTTATTGTATTTCCGGAGTGAAAGCTACTTTCAAGGGTCTGTGTGTTGACTATATTGAAGGTTATTAAAAAGCGATGGATCATATGGCAGACACTGGACGGGGGATCTGCTCTAAATACTGCGATAACAAACACAGGAATCTGCTGCACCTCGAGCTTGGTTAAGTAAGAGGAAATGGGTTTCATCTGCAACCAATAACTGCCATCACTCTTGATTAAGGGGTGCGGACCTGCTGGAGACCCTCTTAGATTGTGTGTGTGTGTGTATAAATGTTTTGGTGGCAGGGTGTCAGTGAGGAAAAGCCACATGGGTGGAGTGGAGTGAAGATACTTGGATCTTTGAATAAGATGAATCTGGGGAAACTCGAGGCTCTTGACTATTTTTGTGCTCAGTAGTATGTTTGAGAGCGAAATGCCTGATCACAGTTGAGTTTTTGTCATCACTGAAACAGTGCAAACACTTAAGCACAGCTCAGATTCTATATATCAATCAGACAGGGCCCTAAATTGAGCCTTGGGGAACTCCTTCTGTTACAGCCAGAAAAAGAAAGTTGATAACAGGACACTTTTTATGACCTCCGCAATGGCGACGAGCCGAGGCCAGAGGCATTATGTTCTCCGATTGTCTGTCCATCCTTCCGTTTGTTTGCTGTCCGTCCATCTCGTGAACGCCTTGAGCTAATTTCATGAAATTTAAGACAAACGATCGATTTTGGGAGTCGAAGGTCACTGTGACCCCGTTTTTGGCCATAACGCAATAATTCTACGCTAATTATGAAAATATTTTACAACTATTTCACACAAATGTCTGATAGGATGAACTGATGAAGTGATTAAGTCATTTTGGACAGACATGTCATGACACATGACAATCGCAACTTGACTCGTTGGCGCAGGCATACAACCGTGAGGCGGTAATTGTAATTTCTCACTGATATCAGTCAGCAGGACAGTTGTGAAACCAGCCCCACGCATCTGAATCAGAGCCAAAGAGTCTGATCAACATCAGGGAATCCTTGACTTAATCAATCGGCTAACAGAACAGCATTGTGTCGGTTTCTGTGTCGTGGTGTAGACACAGTATCATAAGGTAGTGGTTGAGATGGTTTGACTGATTAGAAATAAACCTTGAGTACACAGAGAGAAAAACCTTGAATTAATCACACACTCATGTAGAATTGTGACCAGATAAGATATTTAAGAGATGTGCTGGTGGTTATTGATACGACTTTTTGCTTTAGATTAACAACCTTCATGATTTAGCATTACTCATTTAAGAAATGACTTTGAAGGTTAGCCAGTCAGAAGGGTCAGCAGAACATCTGGCCGAAGCCGAGGCTTTTTTCTTGAATAAAACAGATTGAGGTGAACTATGCACGCATTGACTGGATCTTTTATCTTAACTGTCTTTTTATCTACAAATAATTACAAAGTGATTTAAAGTCCGTTTATCCTTCCTTTTGCACAAAAGTTTATACAGTGAAGATTTGCAATTATTTCTCAACAACACTCCTTATTTGGACTCTCATTAATTTGACATAATGCAGGCTGTAGGATAATCACCACTAATACTAGGGTAACATGAGTTCAAAGTCCTTCAGTATGCTCTTTTAGGATTCTTAAGTGTTGTGCTCCTATATCATCTGTAGCAAATTAGGATGGGTTTGTTTTTTGGTCTGCAGTAATCAATAACTATCAAGATTACAATCACCCATAATTATGAATTCAGTTTTGAGAAAGGGAACATCTGTAGTAGATCCTACGAATGAGAATATTAAGCTTTTGAGCTCAAATTCTTATTTTAAAGCGTTTGTTTCAAAGCTTTCACGATGGTGACGGAGAAATTGGGCTTTTATAATTAAATTAAAATAGTTAAAATTATATCTATACTTATGCTATAAAGCAACACTGTAGAAAATATCAGGATCTGACTTCCTATTTCAGGAGAATTATTATTTTCTCTGACTCTTCAGAGTCGGAAAAAGTCCCCCTGGTGATGTTACGCAGGCTATTTCTATACAAGGCACTAAAAGTCAGGATATCGCAACCTCTGTGAAAATAATTTTGATCATTTGCTTTTAATCAGTCTGCAAATCATACATCACTAATCTCTGGAGTATCCACAACGTCCGCTATTAAGAGGAAATGTTAGGTTCATTAGATCCGGGCTGGAATCAAGCGGAGATGAAGTAGTTACTCTGGAGATTGTGACAAATCTGGCATGAGAGGAGGCAGAGGACTCTGTATAGTTTCCATACTGAAATGTGAAAAACATGTACATGACCATTAAAGAACAAAGGAAAGGTACTGTGGTCCAAATTTAAATGGCTTGGACTTCCCAGGCGTCTGGCAGACTGTGGGGTAATGTTCATGTTCATGAAAACAGACGAGAGCCAGATACATCGGGGTGTGGCCCAATAAGTCTGAAGAGGTATGAGGTAAAAAGATGGGAAACGAGAGTGCTGTGCTTAAAATCCTGTCTCCTGGCACTACCATGTGTTGGTGTCATGTTACACAGAGCACTTTGAGCTGTGCTATAAAATACAGGTCTGTCTACCTTCACAGTATTACTGGTCTTCTGTTAAACACCTGCCAAGGTGCATTTCGTATTTCACATGAGCATGATGACAGGGTTTTTGCGCATCACTTACGTACTAGGTCATTTATTTGTTATGGCACTGACTGCTATTCAAATTATGAATCACATGGTAAAAATATTATTTAATGGCATTAAAGCTGCAGGGATTTGCTGACAAAAGATCTGCGGTGACCAACTATGTGAGCGTAAATGTTTCAAGCTCGGTGGATGTCAATTTGAGAAGCTTAGTCACAGCCTGTTTATGCTTTCTTGCCAACATATGTTTAATGTCAAAGGGTTGGTTTGGCAAAGTGAGTCCCCAAGGCTCTAGCTGGATTATAGATACCCGTACTACACTTCTGCTGCTGGTTCTTCTTTTTCTTTGGCTTTGTATTGCATGTGGCAGGTCGCTGCCACAGTAAAGGTTTCTATGGTGACGTGAATCAACACAAAGCCTGCCTGTGTTTCTCTTCATTGCTCAAAGTTTTAGCTTTTGAATCCTCTTTAGTTATGGCGTTTTGACTTTTCATCTTAACTATTCCTCTGTAGATGTAGCATTCAAAAGTCAGTGTTCATATTCTGACAATAGGTCTAAATTAAACAAAACGAACGCAGACCTCCGCCAAGGCCAAATGCCCTATCTCGCAAAAGCGAAAAATAATGTCCGATTCGCTCCACAAAATGAAATGGGTTCTTCCTTGGACAATGCTACACCCTTCAACCAAGTTTCATGAACATTGGGCCAGCAGGTTTTCCATAATCCTGTTGAAAGACACATTTAACTGAAAACAAAACCTCCTGGGCCGAGGTAGTGATGCAGAAGGTTCTCCAGATCGTATATAGTTAGTCTGAGTTATCCTGCCAAGCAAGACATTTTCTCAAACCCTGATTACAAAGAGGGCACAGTCCAAATGTGACTCTTTTCATCTCACTTCAACGCTTCACTTAATATTTAAACACCGAGATCTTGAGCTGACAAGTTAGGCCAGATTAGATATTTACCTAATGCCTTCAAGTTTGGGCAAAGATTCTGGTTTTATTGTTGTGAATCGATCAATAAAGCTGTAAAAGGATCAGTGGCCCAGTCTTTCCATTTGACTGGTTATTGGTGTGTTTTAATAAGCGGGGCTGCGGCAGCAGTGTTGATATCATTTACAATAAATATTCAGAAAAGTATGTCCACTAATTATACAATACAATAGATGTTTAATGCAAGCATTTTGCTTTTGCTTCTCCAAGTGCTTTCCGAGTGCAAGGACAGGAAGGGGCAGTGTTGTTTGACTGGGCGAGGTTTGGCTGTGGGGACATTCGGGCTGTGATCTGAAGGGATCTTTTCACTGAGTTTATTGGGCCATTTAACTGCAACGCCCACGTCTGTGTGTTCTATGGGAGTGAAAGACACAAACTCGTAAAGCACTTTTAAAAAGTGTGATGCGATGCACATACACATATAAGAAGGGGAGGGCAGGGTCACGGAGGCCTGTTAGACCAAGAAATCCAAAACAAAGGGAAGTGGTCGTGGGACTGGGAGGCAGTCACGACATAAATTGGAGTTGGCATTTCCTCCCATTACACTAAACCTGACTGTATGAATGTTTGACATTGTCTCACCAGAGACTTAACTGTAGATTCACTGAAGCGTGTTCTTCACAAGGTCTCAGTCGATGGTAGACACAGGAGGGGGATTTTGCAGTTTGGGCAGGCCTCATGTTCATGTTGAATGCCATGCAGTGTGTCCTTAATGAGCTAGAAGATTAGCCTGTTCGCTCACTGGGGCCTTAAGATTAGACGATACCAGGATAGATAAAATGGTGTGTGTCTGTGAGTGTGTGTTTCCAGAGAGGCCATGGAGCGAGGGATTGTGGCAACAAGCCTGATGTTTCAGTTAGATTTTTACCAGAGATAGCATGAAGGTGAAAGGTCAAAGACGACATTCAGTCACAAGTTGTGAAACCGTCTGTCTTGCTTTTGTTTTTGGTCTCCCTCGGAGGCATTAATAAATCCATGGAACGATCTTACCATTCCGAGCAGCAGGGTGCAGCTCATGGCAGCTTTACAGTATGCACTGTATGGTATAGCGTGTTACTATTTTCTACCAAGAGGCTGAAGGTAATGCAATCATGTATGAAATGGGACTCATGTGGCCAGCCAACGACACAGCCATGTGAATACATGTGGCATTGATCAGTATCAGCAGCCAAAAAGATCTCCTTGGGGATAGAAGACAGAAGGTCTCTGTCAATCATCTCCACAATCTGAGCAGTCAACTTCAGGCGTTTTTTGATTTTTATCCCCCAGGCAGCAACTTATTCTCACATGGAAAGTTTATGACATGGGAAGAAATTCTTGTTTTTTTCACACTGTGTGGAGCAGAAAGCATAGTGTGGGGTTTGTCACTTTTATTTTCATTTTATGGGGAATACCATTTCCATTACCAAGTATGTTTGCTTTACTCTGATAGTGAGAGATAGTTACAGGAAAGACTGGGGTACCGGCCATTGCAGTTACCGGGGTGCCGTGCATTGACCTCTTTTTAACAAAATTGCGATATAAAGTATGCATTATGCCAGTGGTTCATCTGGACACACATTTGGATGTCATGGGTTGATGTAACAGGATAAAAGTATGTATACTGTAATCCATATAATTTAGTTTGGCAGATGTTTTGTCACAAACTGTCTTGCTATAATGCACAGTGATTTTGTCAAGTCATGTTGTCTATTTGTGTTATGCACTTAACCTTTTCTGTTGATGCGTGGATATTAGTTTTTGTGTTTGAAGGAGTTGTTTTTTATATTTGTATCTATGTACAGGTATGTGATCGACTTTGCTGCCTCATTTGCCAGATCACCAGTGTGAAATTGTTTTTTATTTCAATTGGTTGTATCCGGTTAAATAAAGGTTAAAAAAATAGATGATAAATCAAATGAAGCGACCCCGAGAAGCAAACATATTCTCTGTCTTCACTGTTTGCCTCTCTGCTTTTTATTTTTTTACATCTGTGGCGTAATGGAAAATCGTCGTGTTTCCGTGTCCAGAGTGAACTCAGTGTAATATGACATCGACTTGAGGGGGTGTTTACGAGACTTTTCCCAGTCGGTAACTAATATTTCTGATTATTCTGACACCACATGAATGCACCGTTTTATCCATAGTATGGTTCAAGCTAAAAAAAAAACACTGGATCATCCTACACTTCCTATAATGCAACTTGATGGCGTCTTTCATGCCAGTTGGGTTATGCTCGAAAATAACTGGTTTGTTCTCGGTTGGTCAACGATCACGGAGTCAAAGGTGACCGTCATAGAGAGGGAGGAGACACTTTATCGTTTATATACAGGACTGTCTCAGAAAATTAGAATATTGTGATAAAGTTCTTTATTTTCTGTAATGCAATTAAAAAAACAAAAATGTCATGCATTCTGGATTCATTACAAATCAACTGAAATATTGCAAGCCTTTTATTATTTTAATATTGCTGATTATGGCTTACAGCTTAAGAAAACTCAAAAATCCTATCTCAAAAAATTAGAATAGTTCCTCAGACCAAGTAAAAAAAAAAGATTTATAACAGCAAAACAAAATCAAACATTTGAAAATGTCCATTAATGCACTCAGTACTTGGTTGGGAATCCTTTTGCACGGATTACTGCATCAATGCGGCGTGGCATGGAGGCAATCAGCCTGTGCAATTGCTGAGGTGTTATGGATGCCCAGGATGCTTCAATAGCGGCCTTTAGCTCATTAGCATTGTTGGGTCTAGTGTCTTTCAGCTTCTTCACAATACCCCACATATTCTCTATGGGGTTCAGGTCAGGGGAATTGGCAGGCCAATTGAGGACAGTAATGCCATGGTCAGTACACCAGTTACTGGTGGTTTTGGCACTGTGGGCAGGTGCCAGATCATGCTGGAAAATGAATTCCTCATCTCCATAGAGCTTTTCAGCAGACGGAAGCATGTAGTGCTCTAAAATCTCTTGGTACACAGCTGCATTTACTCTGGGCTTGATGAAACACAGTGGACCAACACCAGCAGCTGACATGGCTCCCCAAACCATCGCTGACTGTGGGAACTTCACACTGGATTTCAAGCAACTTGGATTTTGCTCCTCTCCAGCCTTTCTCCAGACTCTGGCGCCTTGACTTCCAAATGAAATACAAAACTTGCTTTCGTCTGAAAAGAGGACTTTGGACCACTCTGCAACTGTCCAGTGCTTCTTTTCCATAGCCCAAGTCAGACGCTTCTTCCGTTGTCTTGAGTTCAGAAGTGGCTTGACCATGGGAATACGGCTATTGTAGCCCATTTCCCGGACACGTCTGTGAACAGTGGCTTTTGATACCTGGACTCCAGCTTCAGTCCACTGTCTTTGAAGCTCCCCCAAATTCTGGAAGCGACTCTTCTTCACAATGCTGTTAAGGCTGCGGTCATCTCTCTTGGTTGTGCAGCGTTTCCTGCCACATTTCCCCCTTCCAACAGACTTTTTGTGGATGTGCTTTGAAACTGCACTCTGTGAACAGCTTGCTCTTTGAGACATTTCTTTTTGTGTCTTACCCTCCTGATGGAGGGTGTCAATGATGGTCCTCTGGACAGCAGTCAGATCAGCAGTCTTCCCCATACTTGTGATTTAGTTTACTGAACCAAGAGTGTTTTTCAAGGCTCAGGAAACCCTTGCAGGTGTTTCGAGTTAATTAGACGATTCAAGTGATTCGTTGAACACCCTACTAGTATACTTTTTCATGATATTCTAATATTTAGAGATAGGATATTTGAGTTTTCTTAAGCTGTATGCCATAATCAGCAATATTAAAATAATAAAAGGCTTGCAATATTGCAGTTGATTTGTAATGAATCCAGAATGTATGACATTTTTGTTTTTTTAATTGCATTACAGAAAATAAAGAACTTTATCACAATATTCTAATTTTCTGAGACAGTCCTGTATGGGGATATAGGTGCATATTCTCCTGGTCTCTCCTCCAGAGCCACAGAAGACCTTATACAACTGTTATACTCTGAGTAGGACTCATCATTACGGCTGAACAGACTTTGACATGTAAAACTGGTGGAATTCCCCTTAAATTATATTGGACTGCTGCTCCTTTTAACTTCCCTCAACTAAAGTCTCCTGTTTGACTCCCGAGCTTCCCTCCCTCGTCCTTGTGGCACGGGGTTCAGTTGCCATGGCACCCAGCGGGGTATTCATGCAGTGTATGACAATGACTGTAATGTCGGCGGCCCGGTCTTAGATTACAGGAACACAGAGGCCTATCCCCCCCGGAGAGAAGACGGTTAGAACGGTGAACCTCTCCGACGGTCACGCCTGCTAATGTTAGACTCAATAAACACGAATCCTTACTTATATTACACCATCTTTTTCCTATAAATAAACTGCTGTAGGTGTATTCTTGTCTTCTGTTCTCAATTTCCTGCTTGAACATATGTCTGTTTTTAACTCCCTGAAGAAATCGTGTTAGCAGGTGTTCGGCAGGATTTCCTGCTTTATACCAGGACATAGTCAGAGACGATAGCAATCTGAAAACTGTCTCGGTGAAAAGAGATCTGGGAAGTCATTTTAAGGCGGTAGTGATTTCCCGTTACTGTATTGATTCCTTGTGATTAAGACATCAATTTTCTGCCTCCCCCTCCGGCCTATCCTTGTTGACCTTTTGACTGTTGATTGGTTATAAGCGGTTGCTATGTGGACAGCCTGGCGGACATTCCTATAGGAAGTTAACAACAATGAGTAGCTAAGTCAGCAGCACTAATTCACTGCCCAGGGAGACTGCTATTGAGATATCCGCTCTGAGGTTTAGTCAGATTAACGTCTTCTGTCGGAGCCGGGGAAGGCAGATGGCTTTTTTTTCCTTTTTTTTTTACAATCCCACCGTGTGTCGTAGGATCAGTTTTACAAAAAAAGACCCCCGTCTGCGAGACTTATGAGCCTTAAGTGAGCTCACTGTGCCGATAATTGTTTTTTTACTGACTTTGCTTAGTCATTACTTAGGATACACCAACTCTGCATGAAAGACGCTATATAAATAAATAAAGTTTGGAATTCCACAGCACGAGTAGCGGCTTGATTAGTACATTTCAGTGAGGGGAAAGCTGCTCTGTGGTCAGTGTTGCCAGATTGAGTAGTTTTACACTCCATTTGGGCTACTTTTGATTTATTGGGCTGGTAAAAATTGTTTGTTGTGAACATTGGGGTCACTTTTTTGTTCCATTTAAGGTTTTTTACTAATGAAAAGTTAGACATGCAATAACTGATAAGTGATGACCATCAAAACCAAATGTCCTTTCAGTTTATTACAACTAAAACCTTTTGTCCTATTTCAATTATTATACTGTCTTTTTTTATTATGGCGGTTTTAGGGGCTGCTTTTTGTGAGTCAAATCCAGCAACACTGCGTGTGTTGCGTCATCGGTAGTAATAATCGATGTGTGCAGCACCAACAAAGTGTATATCTGTGTTCCGTCATGCTTTACCATGGCAGATATTTGATTGGTTGTTTATTTGCCCTGCCTTGGACATAAGTGGTTCAAGTGTGAGGGTTGTAAATATTTAGTTTACATCAAGTGTGACCTTGGCAGTGTTTTCGTTGAATGCCCTGGGGTTGATGGGAGAATCGGTCACAGTCACACACGCCACATGTTTGAGCTTAATTCACGTATTTATGCACAAAGTGTTGTTGTCAGCACAACTGGAAACTTGAAATCACATGGGGAGAATGTCTCGGTCAATAACAAAAACGTTGAAGCTCCGACTTCACTTGTATGTGTGTGGCATTTATTACATCACGTTTTATTGGATACCGGTGGTAGTAAATCAAATACAGCAGGAAATATCGCTGCACACTTTCTTTCTGTTAGGTCCCTTCTTTCACCCACTATGGTCCTTACCTTAATGAGGTGTAGCTGATTAACTAAAACCAATTTTCCAGTCCTGTGGGAAAGGTTATGTTCATGCCCTTGTGTCTGCGCTTCATATGAAGGGAGTTTGTGTTAACTCAGCCCAGATGCTAATCATTCATCAGCAGTAGGATCTGGTTTGTTTTGGTGCTCACACTGAGCTCAATTCTCATTAGTAAACATCACTCTTTGTGCTCCGTAGATGAGTATATTTTCGTGGAGAATTAGTCAAAAAGGCAGACCTTTTTGCTAGTATGTCAGTATTTTAAATCCTAATGAGCTTTGTGAAAGAAATAACTGTTTTATAAAGGCAAACCTTTCTCAGTTTCCCTTTTATATTATCGCTCAAGGGTTCGTAATGTATTCTTGGGGATTCCACTGAAGTTATGCACAGCACCAAAACCCCCATTCACATTCTTATCCTAACCATAACCACAACCATATATAATCTTAAACCAAACACAAACATTTGAGCTAAAACTAACCACCTAAAGACTTATATCTGACAATAAACATTTATAATATCATGCCTAAACACAACCTTCCAGTTTTTGCAGATAAGTCACAGCGTCTCTGCCAATCACCCGAGTGGGATCCAAAGTATTGCATCTGTAACTGACATTGGTGTCCCTTTTTGATTTTTGATATCGTTATTGGAACTTTTCCTTCTTTCCTTTCTGGAATTCAGATTGAACCGGAGTTTTCTTCAAGTCCGTTTTTGCTTTGTAGTTGCCTCACCTTGTAGCAAAAGGGAAACTTTCATTAATAAAGAGATGGTGTTTAATTAGCTGCCTCTTGTCCAACACAATGATGATTAGAGACTTGTCATGTTACCAATTTTCACTAATTATTTAGATACAACTGTGTCAAAGTCCACGTTCAGTTTTGATGTCTGGGTCTTTACGGCGGTCTTAACCCCTCCTGCTCTCTTCACTGCAGGCTTTGCACAATCAGAAACATTTGCCTGAAGGAACTTAACCATTGCATGTTGCATCAATTACATTTCTTCATGTGTGAATTATGTGAAACTCTGCTCGTTTGTTTTTGATACTGAAATTAAATGTTTCTAAAAATGTGTGGTTTTTTCTAAAAGCAGCTTAGTTTTATGATTTGAACGCGTTGTGGCTTCTGCCTAATAGACTTCCAAAGTGTGTATGTCACACTGTCAGCCTGCAGAATTGTGCAGATTGGTGATTTGGGATATAATATGTACAGAACTAGTTTAATTCTATTTTTTTAACAATAAGACAAATGTTTCCAAGATTGTCTTTTTTCCTGGTCTCTCTCACTTTCGGTAACATGTTTGTCTAAGGCTACCTCCTAGACGTGTAGGGCCGCATGATATGGAGGGCAGGATATCTGATCTGCCCAGCAGGCAGAGCTGTGGTCATTTCTGTGGGAGTAATGGAATTCCGTGGTCTGTCCCAATACTGATGGAATTTCAAAGGCAGTCAGGCATGGTTCATATAACTCACATAAATAGACCACATCGGTCATGATTTAGAAGGTGGTTAGGAGAGGAATGTCAACTTCAGTACTTTGAGTTGTTTTCATTGGCAGCACAAGTCCGAGAGAGACCTCTCTAGCCAAGGTGTGTTTGTGTGTACTGCAGCAGGCCCACCTGTTTCACTCAATAATCTGCTGTTGTGTGTGTGTGTGTGTGTTTCAGGTGACCTGTCCCCGGTGCAGATGTCCCCTGTCCCCCAGTCTCAGTTCATTCCCTTGGCTGAGGTGTTGTGCTCAGTCATCTCCGATATGAATTCCTCTCAAATCATCGTCAACCAGGAAGCACTTATCAATTACATGAGCAAAGCCCACCCAGGTAATCCATGAAATATTGCCTCTGCATGCATCTGTCAGCTCGGCTCTGACTGAAGGTAACAAAATCTGCCTACCTGCACCTCTGAAGCTCACTAAGTGTTACAACAAACACGGATGTTGTTTGTTTAGTCTGCACAAAAAGTGTAAACACCAATTGTCGTTTTATGAGGGGCGGTATGCTGGACTATTTCTTGAGTTGTGCTTCTAATAAACAAGTAAGCAATGTATATTGTGTTAATTAGTGATCTTAGAGGTGATCGTTGGATTTTGTTACCACAAAACAGAGCTAGGCCAGCGTTCTCCACATTTCAAGTCTTTATGCTAAGCTAAGAATTATGGCTGCTGGCTGTAGCTTCACATTTAACGGACAGACATGGGAGTGGTATCAACCTTCTTATCTAACTTTTTTTTTTAATTGTTTGATGTACAATTGTAAACCAGACACAATGTTTCCCTTTGCTTGTCTTTTGTCCTTAACACTCTTTTTCTCTTTTTATGTCTCAGGGATAACGATCCCGACTCAGGACATCCTCTATAATGCTCTAGGAACTCTGATCAAGGAACGCAAAATTTACCATACTGGCGAGGGCTACTTCATCGTCACGCCTCAGACCTATTTCATCACCAACACCATGGTCCGAGAGAAGAACTGGTGGACTTCTGGTTCAGCGGACGATCCTCCCTCACCTCCTCCCATTACTTACCTACTGAGCAACGATGCCTGTAATGAGAACACTCAAACGTTGCCAGTGGCGCACTGCAAGTCTTGCAGCTGCTTCAGCCCTCTTCAAACATCCACTAATATCGCCTCCACTACTGTAACAGCCACCGTCCCTCCCTCCACTGTCCCAGACCAGCATTCTGTCTCTTTTTCAATAAGTGAATGTACAGGCAAGAGCTTAAAGTGGCCCCGACCGTTAGATCACAAACCTACAGTTCAGCATCAGTCCACCTCAACAGCGGCAGATTGTCAGGCAAGTGAGATCAGCAAAACTACCGCCACTAGTAACGCTACTGGCCGCAAAGAAAAAGACAACAAGCCAGGGAGGAAGTTTGGTCTCAGTTTGTTTCGGAGGAATGGAGGTAAAAAAGAGAAGCCAAAGAAGGAGTATGCATCATTTTCAGCCCAGTTTCCTCCAGAGGAGTGGCCAGTAAGAGACGAGGAGGACCTGAACAACTTACCCCGTGACCTGGAGCATGCCATCATCAAACGCATCAACCCTGAACTGACTGTGGACAACTTGACACGCCACACGGTCCTAATGAAGAAGCTGGAGGAGAGAAGGGAGAGGGGGATAGACAGAGTGTTGGACAAGTGTCTGGATAAAGACGATAAGGGAGTAGACAAAGGAATGTCTACTGAGATCCTAGCATTCTCAAAACCCAGGCATCATCACTCCTCTAAGGCAGGGAAAAGGTCTGCTCAGAAGGCCTCTCGCAGCAAGAGGAGGACCCAGTCCTCAAGAGAGAAGCAGAAGGAACGAGAGAAGGACAGAGTTAAGAGTAAGGCTCCCATATGTGCGGATGATTATCCAGTGGGGGAGGATTTGATCCCTGCTCGGCTCAAAGTGGAAATCCCTGTTAATGAACCAGATCATGTGGAAGAAGGTGGAGCTGTGGAGGGGAAATCTCTTTATAAGAAGCGAATCGAAAACCCTTTCCAGACTCATCCAATCAAAGAAGCTGAGCTCATTATTCCTGCCATAATCAACAAAGAGCATAGAAGACGAGAGGTGAAAGAGGGCAAGGTTTCGGCCTCAGGGAAGAAGGATCGAACGAGTCACCGCTCCAAATCGTGGGACCCGCATCGGGTCAAAGTGATCTCAGCAGATGGAGAGCATGCAGGGAAATCCCCTACATCTGAGGACAGGTATGACTGTGTACATGAGAGGGATCTTGCTGCTGATCATTTGCTCCAAGCAGACATGAAACTCAATCTAGAGCTCCCACTGGAATACAGCTCCGCCTACCCACAGAGCAGTACGCTCCGGATAGACGACAAGGTCGGACATCAGAGGGAGGGAAACAGTAAGGAGAGCTGTGAGAGAGAAGGCAAAAATGGACATTTTCAGGAGGCAGAATACAACTGTGTACCAGACAACAGCCAAGCTATAGATGACAAACTCTCTAACATCCATCAATACTCCAATACTAATGCCATTATCCCTACCCATCCGTATGAGCCTGTCGTAAACCACTCATACGACCCAACTATACCCTGGCCCAAGCCCTCTTTACAGCGGAAACACTCTCTCAGACTGTCCAACCCACAAAGGGATGATATTCAGAGGCCAGAGCTCTCTTCACACCAGCAGGCCTGTGAAACTACAGACACCATGGAACAACGGGAGATAAGACCCATCACTATCAGTAATAGAGAGCAAAGGACCATGGGAGAAAGGCCAGAACTGATAGCTGACAGCACAATAACAGACACTGGTGGCTTTATAGAAGACGACTACAGGCTGTATCAGAGAGCGGAGGAGCAGGAGGATGAGGATGCCTGCAGTTCCTTGTGTCTGAACGAGGAGGACATTATTGATGCTGCAAATGAGTACCGAACAGGTGTAGCAGTCTACCATGACCACCAGTTGGCTTACAATACCATGAATCTGATTTGCAATACCAAGGACCCCACCGTCACTATTATAATTCCAACTTTCACCAACTGCAAAACGCCTCAATACAAGATTCAAGGGACAGCACTTGCAAAGATCTCATTCCCCCAGCGACCCAGAGGGAAGCTTCCCTCAGACCCACCAGATCTGCAGAGACCAGCTGGAGAGTCCATCATCGCCATCAGAAGACTCGATCAGCAGGGGCCCAAAGTGCGACCAGCCCCTAGACAAGGCACATTGATCCAGGGGGAGAGACGACAAGAGATTAACCTTGATTTGGATTGTCCAGAATCGTCTGAAGTTGCAGACAGCAGCATCTTTGACTACTGCCAGACCAGTGAGATAGAATCAGACACCGAGACTGTCCGTAAGTCAAGTGATGAGGGCGACGGTGAATCTGCTCACTGGGCAGCTGAGGTGGAGGAAGTGCAGGAGGACAAGTTCGATGAGACGGATGTTCCTCAGACCCGCAGAGCTGTTCTGAGCATGCCCAGTGGAGCCAGAGGGGGAGAGATTAGGGAAGTGGTGGAAATGGGAGAGAACCGGAGCATCACAGGAGACAGTGGTATAGATTCTCCTCGGTGAGTGCCTCTCTTTATAGTTGTTCATATTAGCTGTAATAGGATGCTGTGATGTCGTGTTTACATTTCATTGTAGCTTACTTTGAGACCAGCGGTATCTTTTGAAAGCCATTGAACTTACTGAAAGTTAGATATCTAACACAGACTGATGAAGAGAGAGAAGGTCCACAGCCAGTAAGGACATGTTCCTAATCCCTGAGCCCAGATGCACATTCTCTTCAGGCCGATGTTTTTACTAGTTTTCACACCTTAAGCTCAGGTCTTATCTCTCCGACTGTGAGCCCACACCAGACTCTATCCCACGACATTCTGGAGGGGCTTTAGTGACAGGCAAAATAAACACTGTACTGAGGTTAGTTAACCTCTGGGTGGTTGGCCTTACTCCCAATTTGTGTTTTTTCCTTTAAAGTAAGCTGAACAAACACCTTGTGACCAATTATAGCGTGCAGTATTTGGACAGGAGGGAGTCATTTTTGATAATTATGTGTAATTGCAGTGCAGCACTTAAATTCTCATTTTATAATCAAAGTGGAAGAAAAGACATTGAACTCGCTGTGCACCCCGGTATGTGGACAGACGTGGTGCATGAACACGTCACCTTATTCAAATGGCATATTTATAGAAGATATAACCCTTTTTTCTTTTCCTACAGGACCCGTGTCAGTCTGGCCTCCAGCAACACTGTCATTCTGGAGGGTCTCAAGAGAAGAGGCTTTTTACAAAACTTGGAGAAACTGCATTCAAAGAGCAGCGCCATTCGACCTCAGAGCTCACTGCTACAGCTGACTCCTGTCATGAACGTATAGCAGGCCTGAGTCACCTGCCGAAGCTTTTCGTGGGAGCTGACAGATCACTTCATGTAGCTCAGTATGAAAAGACCAAAATCAACCTTAACTCTCCAGTTCTATGCAACTGCTAAGTCAGAAACATATCCAAAAGGAAGGTTTGCACCTTGTTGCCTGCCTCCACATATTGATACCTAATAAACAGGATCTGTGTACAGATGTACAGTAAGTGTAATAATTTCTTTTTGTAAATATTTGAAAAGTAATATGCTATGAATTATCCATTCATGAACTACCTTGTGTATGGGCTGTTAAATGCATGATGTATTGACAACATTTGCTTGCGATATATATGTACAGTTTTGCCTCATGAGTTTAAATGTTTATAGCAGCAATAACATCTCCCAGCATTTCCTTTTTTCTCTCGTCATGTAGCAATAACTACAAATAAAATTGTATATGTCAACCATGGTGTCTGTCTTGTCATATTATTGTTCCCTATAAAACAACATTTACCATCAACAGATGATGAGAAGATGAGTGACAGCGATGTTAATTATTGAAAAGTAGGAGTTTGGAGATTTATACAGTAGGTGTGAAAGCTAAAGGCACTGCAAATTAAGAACGCATGCGAATAGGTGTTGAACAATCTTTTATTTATTTAGATATTATTGCAGATATCTGC
The DNA here is from genome assembly GCF_900634415.1 of Cottoperca gobio. Taxonomy (NCBI): domain Eukaryota; kingdom Metazoa; phylum Chordata; class Actinopteri; order Perciformes; family Bovichtidae; genus Cottoperca; species Cottoperca gobio. The sequence goes on from NC_041369.1 coordinate 14,050,749, forward strand.
TATTAACCTAGTGTTATTATCTGTCTTATTATTAGGGGAGAACGGGGTTGGCCGTGAGACAAATCCCGGTGTCCCGTGGGATTTTGAAACAATTAGGCCTATTGCATTTAACTGGGGGGGGGGTGTTCGGAAGCGGAGCTCCGCCCTTCGCGAAGCAGAGCAGAGGAGAGATGTAAATACGCAAAGCAACTGCAACGTGCACATAAATAAATAACATAAGCGTTTAGTTTATTTAATAAAAGAGCACCTGTTCAATGTGAAAAGTGAGTTGTGAATATATAAAACAAAACTTGAATTTCAAGGGGGGGGCAGCACAGGGCAGGTAAACACTGTACTTTATCGGTACTTTGTCCTACACACGTATTTCACAATATAGAAACATGCTTTGTATGTTTTGGCCTAAATATGAATAAAACAATCATTAAAAAAAAAAGAAATCTGTCAAAGCGAACCCCGTTTTAGCCATTTGCGCATGGTGGGAACTATTAGAGTGTGACACATCAAGGCTCTCTGCTAGTGTGAACGAGAATAGCTATTTTACAAGGACTACTAGGCTAAATAAATGTTCACAGAGTGATAACAGTGATACGATGTGTTACAAAGGGTATTTTGCCCGGATATGAATACAGGTGTGCCTTGGCCACAGAAAGTTTGGGAACCACTGCCCTGGAGGGTGCTGTTAAAAAACATTTGGTACTGAAATGTTCAGAATTTGGGTCAGAGGTCACCTGCAGTAAGTAAGAGGACTTGAAGGAAGAAGTGTTTTTCATGTCAAAATGTAAACTTCCAGGTCTTATACGTTTCTCTTCTATGTGTTTACACAATGGGTTTATAATGAAACAATTATTACCATTAAAAGGTAATAAGGGAGAGCTATAGTTTAGATCTTTCTGAGCTAGGCTACAATATGTGGTTGTTAGCTTAGTCGCTAGCAAGAAATCCCAGTTAGGTATGCTTGTTACAATCTCTTCGCAGTTGGTTGTCACCATGTGGCTGACACTGCCATTATATAAGGATGAATTATTATTATATAATGATAAACAAATTAAATTATATGAATGTTTTTTATGTTTGTTTCCTCAATGTCTCAGGTTTTTGCATTTCGAAGAAAGATTTAAGTATTTCCTCAATTTTTTATTTCTATCTATTGAAATAACATAGGGACACCCTTACCCGAACCCAACTATAGGCTTTGTTACAAGTGCACAATGTGCACAACTACTAATTACATCAATTTATATACTTCATCTGTTGGTGGGAGATCCCTGGAGATTTGCATGAGCTTAACATGTCGAAGTTCTATCTCTAGTGTAAATATCCAGTGATGTAAATCAGACATTGCTCTGCACCCAGAGGGCCGATAAGCTTATTTCTGAAGGTTACTGTGATGGTGGATCATAACCTTGTGTCTACCGCAATGGGCAACTTAAGTCTGTCCTCAAGCCGTGAAGGACTGTAAACCAGTGTAGTGTATGCGAGTGGGAAGGCAGGTAGTTTCCAGACATTAGGTTGATGTTTGCACAAACTAGATCAAAGTACACCTTTAACTTGGCTGCTCTGACTGGTTCAGTATTGGTGAGATCCCAGTTTAAGACTTTAGGAAGGATGAGTCCTTTAGAAACTCCTATTAAACACTCAGGCATTAGCACCTGCCCAAAGTCTGGAGTTTCACCATTGAATTATTGTAACTGGTGTTGGCCTTTAAAAACATTTGAAGGTAGAGTGACACCATGTGGATACATTTAGGCAGTGCAGATGAGAGTAATCTGTTTCCTTGTTTTGTCGGTCAAAAATGACTAACTGCTCCAAATAATATGACTGTTACATCTAGTCCAAGTATCACTGTGTGTACTGTGCATGTGTGACAAAAAAGGTTAATTTGATCTGAAAGTAAACTAGCATACTTTAATATCTCCATAGTGACACCATTATGCACCGGTCATATTTCTTTTTATGGTGCAGGATGTTTTTTAAACGAGGCGTTATCCTATTTTCTAAAGACAGATGACTTATTTAGCTGCTGAGGTTCTACCATTTCAAAACCATTGATTAAACGCCACAAGAGTCAACAACCTTTATTTATCCATATATGTGCCACTCAGAAGTTGGGAATAGGTGTTACAGGATTTGCCCTTAAGAGAAGCCTATATGGATCATTTACAAATTTTCTCTCTACAATGAGGCCGTTGACAAAAATGAAGGAAAGAAATAATAAAGACAATATGGTCGTAACAGTGTAAACACATGGTAATATACATGAAAGCAAAAAAAAAAGCAATAGGTATCAGTGACAAATTAAAATGTAGGGTAAGTTAGTATGAATAAGAACAAAAGACTCCTGAAAACCCTGAAAACTTTTTTTTTCTCAAATAACAGCTCGGCATACATTTCTACATAGCATGCAATAAGGCACCTATCTAACACAAGGAAGAAACCTATGCTACAGTTTGAAGCACAATTGTTATCCAAAAAAAGAAAAGAAAATATTGCTCACTGTAATGTTCACTCCCATAAAAACTGTATATCTCTCATTCCCTTTCATATAACCCAAGCCATATCTAAAAAAATACATCAGTTTGTAAAAGATATTTTACACAGAACAGTAAATAGAGCGCAATCCATTGGAATTAAAAAAAAAAAAAATCTTTTAAGTCTTGTAAAAGTGAGATTTCCTCGTGTAGTCTTTTAGTACACACCTTTTTTAGATCAAATTTTGACAGTTTGCGGACCAACATGAGTTAGCTATATTCTATACACAGGTTATTGATTTAGTCTCCAAAGCAATAAACAAAGTGTGATATTGCATTTCATGTACATTTGGTGCAAGTGGTACAGAGGAAACTGCACAGTAAATAATTAGGACACAGGCCATGTTGGAATATGCTACACAGTAGGTTTTTATTTTCTATTATGCATTTCCTAATAGTTAAATTGCATGTCATAATAGAATCAGGGTGTCAGCCAGTATTGCTCTCTGTACAGCCGATGCAGCAGTGCTAACCCATCGTAGACATACAAGAATACAACCTTATAAATATACAAGATGGCTCTTGTCTGATGGAGCCCAAATTCAGAACAAGCCGCATGAGAACACCTGCAACATGTTTATCTCCAACACTTAAAACAAATTTAAAGTCATAAAAGAAAAAAAAAAAGTGGAGACAAAGTTGATCAAAGTGGACCTTACTATCAAAAATGTATTCTTTTGGAACAGCACACTAGTCACCTATACATATATATATAAAAGAAAATCAATAAGTATTTACATTGAATTTTTGATGTTTGCTTCACAAGGGTTATGTGGGTGAAAAAGAAATAACTATTTAAATTGAGACATGTTCTTGGTCACCAATTGTGTTGGTAGTCTTGGATAAAGTTGCAGCTGAAAAGCGCATGTGCCCACCTGAAGGTACATATACTCAATTCTCATCAAAAAGACTAACCAGGGGGGGAAGCATATTTTCCCCAGGTAACAATTTTTTTAGATCATCAAATCACATTTTTTTTATTTAAAAGTGTTCAAAAGAGGTCCTGGAGCAAGAGAAGCACAATTACAAACAAGAATAGAGGCTCCTTCACAATCTATTATTATATCCTCTTCATACTGAGCACAAAGTCCCGGGTTCAGCTCTGAATTATAGGTTAGGTCCTTTCTACATCTGAAGACTTGTGTTACTGTCGATTTGTTTGCATCTGCTCCACTTCAACGTAGCAATGTGCTGACCTGACCACCGTTGTCTATAGAAGTTGGCCTGATGTGTCCTGTGGCGTGATGATGTCTATGATGGGACCTTTAGTAGAACAGAAACGGGGGGGAGCAGGGGTGTTTGCATGGGACAGCATGAGAGGGCAGGAAAGTGTGCTCACTGGTTTACATGAATCCTATGATGTCTGGAGAGGGAAGATGAATGATTAAAGCCTTTTCCACACTGGGAGCACCTGTATGGTTTTTCAACGGACAGGGTGCGTTGTTTTGGGAAGGCGTTGTTAGGGAATCCCTTACCTGTGGGGATGGTGTTGTACTGCTGCGGTGGCGGCTGTGGTGTTTGTGGCTGCTGCTGCTGTTGTTTATTCTCCAAGTGAACTCTCTGATGCCTAGCAAGGGAGGAGGAGTGATTGAATCTTTTGCCACAGTGAGCACAGGTGTAACTCTTTCCCTCCGAGTGGACTCTTTGGTGCCGGGACAGGGAAGAGGAATGATTGAAGCCCTTATCACAGTGGTGGCACATGTAGGGCTTGTCTCCCTGCTGGTGCACCCTCTGCTTCGGGGGAGTGCCGTAGGACAAGGTTTTTCCAGGCTGAGGTGGAGGAAACACTGGATTCTGCAGGTGGGTCTTGTGGTGACGAGAGAGAGAAGAGGAGTGATTAAAGCCCTTGTTGCAATGTCTGCAGGTGTAGGGCTTCCCTCCGGCATGGACTTGCTGGTGCTTCTTCAGATGGCGTTTGCGGACAAAACTCTTCCTGCACATGTTGCATTTGTACGGCTTCTCACCCGAGTGGATCCTCTGGTGCTCTCTCAGAGTGGCAGCAGCCGCAAAACACTTTCCACACTGTGCGCATCGGTGGGGTTTGTCTCCCAGCACGACTGCAGCGTGGGTCTTCTGGTGCTGCTTCAGGTTGGAAGTTGTGGCGAAGCCTTTGCCACACTGGCCACAGGTATATGGTTTCTCACGTGCATGGACCTCCTGATGCTTTTTCAGATGCCTTCTACGGACAAAGCTCTTCCTACACTGGGTGCACTTGTAGGGCTTGTCCTCTGAATGCATCTTCATGTGTTCTCGCAAGGTGATCGCAGCTGCAAAGCTCTTACCGCACTCTGAGCATCTGTGGGGCTTGTCTGGCAAGTGAATCATTTGATGAGACTTTAGGCTGAAGGCATCAATAACATCTTTGCCCATAATCTCAACTCCAGGGGGGACGTAGGGCTTTTCTTTCATGTGAATCTTCATGTGTTGTTTGAGGCTGGCCTCCACAGCAAAGCTCTCACCACAGTGGACACAGATGTAAGGGTTGAGGTCCTTATGGATCTCAAAGTGTTGGTGAAGATCGGCTATGCTGCCAAAAATCTCCCCACACTCGTTGCACTGGAGGCCATGGGCTTCATGTATCATTACACCATTCTCAGACTCCACTGTCAACTCCCCACCATGATCAGACTCCACTTTCACGACATGCTCGCTTTCCGCCTTAAGCAGCACCTCTCCCAGCAGAGTCTCGCCTCCGGACGTCTTGATTTCTGCACCTGTGAAACAGTGTATCTCACCATGTTCCACCTTAATGTAATCATGATCTGACTCCGCTACAATTGCATCCACACAGGCTACAGCTCCGAGATCTGAACCCAGTCCCTGGATCTTTAAGTCTGAGCCATGGATCTCCAACTCTAATCCACGCTTTTCTTCAGTCATGATCTCAGTTTCGGCTCCATAGTGAAGGTCGACATGGCTGTGGGCTATGACACACTCCGACCCAAGCGTGTCAAGGCCGGGTGTGTCACATTCAGTCTCTGACTCGGCCATGAGAACACACTCCAGCCCCACGACCTCCGTTTTTCTGCCGGGCGGGGACACAAAAAGGAATCGGGGTAATATAGATCTTTGTTTTGGGCCGTGTCGCTCTGGTGCTCTAGTCAGTGCGCAGACCTGCAAAAGATGAAAATAAAGAGAAGAAATAAATATACTACATTGCCTTCATGTACTAGACAGTTTTGCTTTTACCTGTCATGGTCTCCTTCTACTACCTAGGGTAGTACGTGTTTCATGCGTTACCAACAGAACAAAAGATGATCTTGCTTATTTCACATGGGGATATTGTATGCATGCCAACGATGTTGTGTCAACACATTATCAGCAACATCAATATCCAAGTCTTAGAAATCACAATCAATAAAGAAAAGTCTAAATCAAATATTGTTAAATTGTGTTTCTCTGGTACAAAAACACAAGACCCCGGTGGTAGTGTTATTTATTTTTGACTTAAAAACCTTTCGTTGTGGACTCTTTCTGAGCGTCACGCTTCATTAAAGATCATCATCCCTTCATGGACATTAATAATCATCATCTGATCAGATATGAATTGATGTAGTTGAGTAAACTCATTTGTAACAGAAGTTCAACACCCACCCTACTCTCCCAGGACAGACATGCACTTCTACCTCAGCCAACACATAATAGTACTTGGTTTGAGGAAACAGCAAAGACGAGGGTGTTTGGTTAACACACTAAGTGTTTACAATGTGACAAAGGGATGTCCTTAATATGAGTAACTACTCTGTACTACTGTATATGCATTGGTCTATGTTTATAATCTAAAACAGTGTTTGTTGCATTATGCATTAAGATGATTTGTTTAAATTTAGCGGTGCATAGGCTCATAGTTTATTATATGCATCATCTATAACTGCGTGCAGCATATCTCATCAATGGCAAACTTGCAATAATACTTGGCTAACTAAGTGGTCAATTTGATAGCAAAACTAGCCGTCAAGACGAGCGTCACCTCACTAGCTAACACAAATGATAAAATCAAAGTTGCCTACATCAGTGATCAAGCTCTCAATTCTAACTTAATCCGCAAGACAACACCTGACCGGCCTACAGATGTCTTTGATCTCCGCAGTTCACATCCATTACTGATAAATGCAAATATAAATGCGAAGAGACATTAAAACAGCAACTTGTTGTTGTTAAACATTGAAACTGTTGGTTGCTAGCCTTCAATAACAGCTACAAATAGCTTTCATAGCCGCTAGTTAGCTGGCTATGGTCGAGAGGCGACTGGTTAACGACACAACAGCATTGTGTTAGCTGCTAATGTGTTCGCAATTTAGCCAGCTAACTAGCTTCGTAGCAAAAGCAACATGCGAGTAATTGTATTAAGCACTTAAAAAACAGCGAAATACTTACATTAAAACACTAATATAAATGGGTAATACGGTGCTATTAATGACACAACTACCGACGCGGAAATCCTCCTTGTGCGAGTATTAACAGGCCATCTTGTTGTGCCACAACAGCACTTCCAGCTAGCCAAGATTACATGCTCGCCTAAAATGGCTGCCGCTTGCTAGTTAGCAGCGTTAGCTTCCGCCCTTCATAACATATTGTATTAGAGAACGGCCCCCGAAGCGATCTCCGATTAAGTCAAAAATACACGAGAAGCTTAACCAAACATACACATGAAAATATGGAGAAATAATACGTCCTTGTTAAACATTGAGTAGCACCGAAAACGACGTCGTAGGCTAATGGTAAGTAGGTTAGCAAGCTAAGAGCCACACCGTAATTCCAACCAGGAGTTGGCTAGCTGAAACAAAGATGGCTAACCGTGAGGGTGATGAATGCCGAGCGAAAAGCCCGCGTTTACTTACATAGGAATTCGTGCAAGACACAAACCCCACAGCAAAGCAGTTTGTAAAAAGAGTAACCGAACCAAAAACAACCCGACAAGTAATTTAAATACTGCTTGGTGAGGTACAGTGAATCTTGGCTATGAACCTAAAGCCCTCCACTAATGCGGCAGCACCAGACAAACCGCACACACGACTTCAAATGGCGGCCTTGCTGATGTTAGCAGCTATCCAGCCGAGACAATATTAGCGTGCTGGCTACATAGCCATGATGCCAAGCTAACAAGCCAGCTAATCCAGTTTGCTAGCCAGGCTAAAGGCTGCTCTCCATTTAGTACCAGCCTGTAGACTGTAAATATTGGAGCGGAAGCTCTGCTTAACCGCCCATCCGACCATGTTAAGTCTGCTTTCGCATGCAAAGATAAACTGGACGTTGACTGAAGAAAGGCGACTGGGCCGAGTCTATAACGAACAAGTCTCAAAAATAACCTGGATGAGATTCAAAGCTGAAATAGTTCCTGACCGGTATACCAGTATGTCCCTGTACTTGTCTGTTTATCCAACAGCACAAAATGTATTATCCAAAGCCAGCCATGGCCTGTATTTTTCCATTACAAAGTTCGGTACTATCATAACTAGAGACACAAAATAAACAACCCATGCGTTGACTACCATTATAAATAATAACAAAGATTATATTCCGCTAAATAGAGCACCCCTCGCCTCAACGCTGCTACTATTTTTTGACAGAGTAAGTTGAATTTAAACGACAAATAATCGCCAGGAGTTAAGGATCAAACCGGTTAAAAATGCATAAATACGTTTTTTTTGTTAAACTTGCATGCACACCCACCTTCTGTCCTTTTACTTTTTGATGGCTGAAGAGAGAGAAAAAAAGAGATTCGTTTATATGCTTCAAACTCTGGGTTGAGAAGGGCTTTGCAAGGCTGCTGTGAGGCTGGTCAAACTGCTGTGTGTGTCTTCCTCTCCCTCTGCCTGTGTGTGTAGCTGGCGCCACTGCTCATCTGGCGCCAACGTTGGACTACCGACGCACTTTAGCGTCATTTCAATACAGCAAGGAGACCACTATCACCCCCTACAGCCTCGGAGACATACAGGACCTCCCGCAGAAACACTTCTGTATTTCCTTTTAGCCTATAAAAGCAATGGCATCAAAATATACTTAAAATGTCAAAAGTAAGAGATTATGTAGAATGGCTCATTTCAGAATTATGTATATTATTGGACTGTAATTATTGATGCATTAATATGTAAATTGTTTCATTCTTGAAGCTGGTATGTGTCAGTGATAATAATCAGAATATGTGTATATAATACTATTCTGAAAGTAACTTAAATGCTTTTACTTTTAACGGCCTACTCTAAGTAGCTAAGTGCTGATACTGTAATACCGCTTTGATTTTACTTTGCTTTCACAAAGATCAATTAAGGTTCCAAGTATTTATTCTGCCACTGGCTACTACTGTTATTGCAGACCATTTTGTGTTTTCCATTAGTTGACTTGTAGAATCAAAGAAAGAGTCAAACTATGCTCGATTAGGTTCTAGATGCTACACAGTTCTTACAGTAAACTGCGGGATAGAGGCTACATAGAGATATTTATTTCATGTAGTGATGAATTAGTCCCACAAGATGATGCTGTTTCCCAATGCAAGTGTTTGATGAATGTGCTGATAGCATGGGCAGCACATATTGTTGATATCAAGGGCAAAAGTCTAAAGATAGACATAAAACAAATTTGAGATCTTGAAACAAACAAAACAAGAGGAAGGTCATTACTTAACAGTGTAGATTAAATGAAAGTGAGCTCATGATTTAGCAGTTAATATCAAAAATAAAACAATGGTGTTCTCTGTGATGGAAGTCTATCGTGCAAAACATGCTATTATTATTATTATTATTATTATTATTATTATTATTATTATTATTATTATTATTATTATTATTATTATTATTATTATTATTATTATTATCCTCAAATGAGACATAGACATAAAAACGTTTACTTAATTAATTTTGACATTTAATTATAAACTACTGTACATCAATAAGGGCTTCTTTTTTTATTTTGGTAGCTTCAACTGATCCTCTCCTTTATTTCAACACTTTGTAGTAACACCCATTCCCTGTCCAATAAACTGCCCAACCAGGAATACTGGTTTTACAAAGAGAGTACGCCTCATAGCTAACATTCTGTCACACACAGCGTCAGTCACACAGTTTCACCGAAGCTGTTAACTTCAGGAAGTCTGCGGATACCTCGTCCTGGTCGCTTTTTGTTGCGTTTTTTCTTCAGCTTGTGATCTCAACACATTAGGTTAACATTTTGCTCCTGGGCTAAATCACCTGTTGATTTTAATTTTGTTCCCATTTTTGCTGGACTTCCTTTTTATTTTTTAAAATGTCCCACCCTAGCAGTCTAGATTTAGACAGATACAACAGCTCGCCGAAACCTCGTCGCTCTACCAGTCATAACCAGTCCAGGTCCACGGTCAAGCCCGGGGATGTCGTGTGTGACTTCTGCACAACAAGGAAGCAGAAGGCTGAGAAGTCCTGCTTGGTGTGCCTGGCATCTTACTGCGAGACCCACGTCCAGACTCACTATGACTACCCTGCCCTGATGAAGCACAAGCTGGTCAAAGCTACGGGTCAGATGAGAGAGAAGATCTGTGCACAGCATGACAAGTTGTTGGAGGCTTTTTGTCGCACTGATGAGACATCGGTGTGTGTTTTATGCATGATGGATGAACACAAACACCACGACATCGTCCCAGCCGGAACTGAGAGGACTGAGAAACAAGTGAGTGCTGAAAGCAATCTGTCAATCTGTATTTAAGTTACTCAATGAGTGATTTGAAAGGTCTATCATACAAGGCTGACATGGACCCTTTAATGTTGTTCTCTCTACAGAAACAACTTGGAACCACACTGCACAAATCTCAAACTAGGATTGACCAGAGAGTTAAAAAGTGGCAGGACCTCCGACAAGCCGTTGACTCAGTTAAAGTGAGTAAAAAAGATGTCAAGGCACACTACGCTAAACTTAACATGATTCTCAAAAGGTTTTGTGTTTTGAAAAGTAACTGCTTGCTGCATCCTTATTTGAACAAACTCTCTCCCTCTCTTTCTGATGTATCTCATCAGCACTCGGCTCAAACTGCTCTCGAGGAGAACGAGCGGATCTTCTCTGAGCTTCTGCTTTCCATCGAGAGGAAATACAATGAAGTCAAAGAGATGATAAGATCCCACTGAAAAGTCCACTGTGACGCGGGCCGATATACTGCTGGACCGCTTGGAGGAAGAGATCACTCTGCTGAGGAAGAAACACACGGACCTGGAGAAGCTCTCACACACAGATGATCACATACACTTTCTGCAGGTGCGGTTGATCTTAACTAAGGACCTTGTATGGTGCAAAAATCAATAGAAGCAATGTTTAGGCTCATCTCTATCTTCCACCTCTTTTTACCAGAGCTGGCAGTCTCTGTCAGGCCCCTCAGGATATGAAGACCTCAACAACATCAGTGTCGCTCCCAATTACTCCTTTGACACCACCAAGAGAGCAATCGCTGCACTGAAATTACAAGTAGAAGAAGTCAGCAAGACAGAAATGAGCAAAATCTCAGGAGCAGGTGCACACATTTCTTCTTTCTTCATGTCAAGTAGCATTGTTGAATCTCTTTGGTTCCTTTTAGGAGTGTATGTTATTGTTTTACTCTGCTGTTGCTTTCATGAAGCTAATGCTGTATTGTGTTTTTTTTAATCTGCCTCTTCATAGTGAAGGATGTCTACATCACGCAAGAAGTTGAGACGAAGACAATGAGAGAATCAATTTTGAAGGAAGAACCGAGAACAAGAGAGGAACGGAGGACAAGAGAGGAACCGAGGACAAGAGAGGAACCGAGGACCAGAGAAGAACCGAGGACAAGAGAGGAACCGAGGACAAGAGAAGATTTCCTGAAATGTGAGTTATTAGGTTACTTTTTTGATGCCTTTAACCTGTTGTGAAACTTTAAGCACCAAGTTAGCAAGGCTTCTTTGCAGTCATATCAAACCCCGCTCATATTCAAGCAAGTGAAGTGTATTCGATACTATCAAGGTTCAAAACTTGACAGTCATGGTGACATATAGCAGGCACATCTCCTTCTATGACTACACCATCTGGTAAAACAACTGCAGCGAGTGTCATGAAAGGCATGCTGCTTGCAGAACTGGTTTGGTGAAATGTAAGAGAACAAACTTACAGTTCAGTATCACTTAAACAAACACAGGTGTTCCTGCTGGTACTCCACCTGTGGAACCAGCTGATGCATGGGAGTTATAAACCAAAGGTTTAACGGGATAACTTTCATTAGGTTAACTGTCATTCCTAAACATTTATTTCGGGTGATTTATGTGCAACACGATGAAGCAAAAGAAGAGAAGAGAAACATCTCATCTCAAAAGAGACAAATACCAAAACAAATGATAACATTAAATTGTAAAACAGATACTAAACAACAAGGCAGAGATGATTAATGATGAGATTTTCCTGCATTGTTTAGACTCTTGCCAGCTGAGTCTGGATGTCAACACTGTCCATCGCAACCTTCACCTTTCTGAGGGTAACCGAGCAGCCACGATGAAGAGTGAGCCCAAGAACTACCCTGAACACCCAGACCGATTCGAAGACTGGCAGCAGGTGAGAATTTACTGACCGCCAGGAAGTCATTTTGTGCCTGAAAAGAGGAGGAGGGAATATGTTGGGAATGGTACAGGATATTTTGCTTCCGAAACATGTTTTCTTCATCCAAAATACACATTTACTTTTGTGCTTAGGTTTCTCCTTTAAGTTCACCAAAAGTGAGCAATAGGTAATGCCTGATTTGCATATTTAAACCTAATTTAAACCAAACATTTCAGAAAAGTTACAATACGAAAAATAGTTGTCTTAAAGTAAGTCATCAACTGGGGAAGTTTAATGGTGACATCTTTGAGTTACAGTGTCGTCCCTTAAGGACACTTTACTGGAATGTGCACTTTCGATCGACCTCCTGAAGCTGGTTAAGCTTTTATTATTATTAATGAAAATGAGTCCATGGGATCGTATATTTTTCATTTTTAGAGTTAATTTTCCTCCTCTCTCTTGACTAAACGTTTTAGATGTCTTTTGTTGGTATTGATTGAAAATCAATATCCAAATCAAGCTTTAATTCTTTGAAGTTATTTTTACAAAAAAAATGCTTCTGCAGTTGCAATAAGTGTCTCTGCATACGTGAAGTAAACATCTTAACAGCTATTATAAACCATATAAACTGTTATAAACTTTGTCTTTTACGCTCTAATTTCGTTCATTCCATTGCAGGTGTTGTGCAGGGAGAGTTTGACTAGTCGTTGTTACTGGGAGGTGGACTGGAGGGGAACAGAGATAGACATGGCCGTTACCTACAGGGGAATCCGCCGTAAAGGAAATAGCAACGAATGCAGCCTGGGTTGGAACGACAAGTCCTGGAGTCTGTACTGCTCAGACTCCAAATTCTCCTTTGTGCACAACAATAAGAGCAAAGATATTGCAGCTCCAATGGCATATCGTATCGGCATCTACCTGGATTATGCAGCAGGAACACTCGCATTTTACAATGTTTCTGATGGCATGCAGCTTCTGCACAGGGTCCAGACTGCATTCACTCAGCCCCTCTACCCTGCATTCAGTGTGTGGGGCTTCGGTACTAGTATCAGGCTGTAAGAGAGATGCCATAGTGCTGGTAATTTGCATCAAATTGACACAATATTGTTGTAAAAATTTGATTGCATTTTGATTCATTCTTTTTGTTCCCCTTTTTGAGTGTTTTCAATGATTTAAATCCGTTTTCTTTTTGTTGAACGATCCAATTAATCATTTTTTGTTCTTTTGATCACTGACAAAATGTATCAGTTGTAATGAGGAAAAATATGCAAAATAAATTATTATCATGTTATTTTCACAATGCTCCATATCTTTTTCTCTATGTATGTTAAATCATGTTTAATTTATATTTCTGGTAGCCTATGTTATTAATAAAATAAACCACAGTTTCTAAAACCACCAAGAGTTTACTGATTTATCTGACACTTTAGATAAGGAGCATGTCAGTCTATTAGCCATCTTTGCTCCATTAATACAGAACAACCTCTCCATTACTTTGGCAGAAGTTGTGTAAACTGGAAACAAAAAACGGGATATTTCATAATGACAATTCTCCAAGATGTTGAGTTTTGTTTGCATGAAGGGACAAATGTAAAACTTGTTGAAAGCATGAACGTCAACAGGACATTAGTGAGAGTATTTTTGATCCCAGATATTAGGCCTGTACATTACTGCCTTCCACAACTTTCTCCCGGTCCTCATTAGTGGACACAGATATTAACAAGTTAAAGCTCCAGGGGGCAGCAGAAACACATTTTGTCACTAGATGTGTAGGCATACTTGCTTATTGACTGAATCGCCTGATTGTACAATGAGAGAAGACAACGATCCATCATGATAAACTGGGAGAGGAAAGACACAAAAACAAGCGCTTATGTTTTTTTGTCTGAAGATAAGGCAACACAGAGAAATGAGTATAGCCCTTCCTTCATCTGAAATCTTTTATCTTTTTTAATTAAATACATGTAGAATACAACAGTAAGTGGCAAGTGATACATAATCAGTAGGCTCTTTAGAAACCTGAGCACACAATGTAAACATAACTATAACGTAATAAAATAAAAAGTACAGTAGCCTTATAACTCTAATGCATGTTCAGTTGCTGTTTCCTTTTTCTTATACTTCAATGATTTGCAGTACAGTGCTAGTTCTCTCATAAAAAACAATAAGGGTGGTGTCTTCATACATTTGCATTTATGGATAAAAATGTACAGAAATTAAATGTGACTTTCCTCTACCAAGGACTCACACTGATACTACTTGGTAAAACACTAGTTTTTCCTTGAACTGCATACTTATACTGTATTACACACAACATTATGAAACTGCTTTTATTGGGATTATTTTGCTTTCGACACCACCGATCCGCCCACCTGGTGCGCCATCAAATTTAAATCCAATGTACACTGCCACTGCAGGTTTGGGGGGGGGGGCGGAGTCAAACAGCTGGATACTCTGGAGTGTCTCGTGGCGGCGATGCAACGAGACCCACTGCTTGTGAGAGCGAGCCTCCCCCTCTCCAATTCATAGCGAAAAACGGCTATCGGGACCTCCGTTTTTCGGGAATGAAAGACAGGATTTTATATTAAAAAAAAAAGCTTTCATCGTGTCCCGCGTGTGTGGAATAGTTTTGGGCTACTACAGGTGTGGAGGACAGGTCGGCGTACTCAAAGTTACCAAAAAACTGCAAAAACTTGCTAGCTAACAGAGAGGCAGAAGGTGAGTGGTCACATATTTGCTTTTGATGTTCGTCGTTTTGCTAGCTAGAAACTTGAAGGTGAGCAGCTTTTACTACGTGCCATGAGAAGGGATGAAGCTAACAAACATTAGATGTAAAATGCAAATAAAAGTAAAATTACAAAGTGTAGAAACACTCTGTTACAGGTAAAGGTCCTGCATTCACAATTGTACTCAAGTACAAAAGTATGAGTATCTAAATATACTCCATAAGTACCAAAAGTGGAAGGACTCAATATAAAGAACCCATTCAGACTCAAATATATATTATATTACTAGATAACAGTTATTGATTCAATAATGTGTTCATGTTCAAATTCAAAATATTCAAAATGTATTGATTATATTGTGTATTAGCACAATATTTCCCTCTGAAATGTAGTGGAGTATAAGTATAAAGTACCATAAAATGGAAATACTGGTACTACTGGTAAAATACTTAAATTAATATGCACTTCCACCACTGCATATAACTTATTATAAAGGCAAGCCATCACCCTTATTAAACCAACCAGTAAAACAAGTAAAAGTTCCTCAAACAACGTTTAAAAAAACTATTTAATAAGATTAACTACTAGACAAGTTCATCACTCCAGTACAACATCGTACAGCTCCAAAATAGTGGAAGCAAACTCAATAAGAATACACCAAAGCTTCACTAAAGCTGTATGTATTGATTTTGTATTTGCATTACAGGTGTTTTTGTTTGTAATGTACTGCCTTCTATATTTGCTGTGAGCATCACTTACTTAAACCCTGACTACAGAGTCTTACTCAGATTACTTTAACTGGCAAGTTTGGATGCTGATTGCTTTCTGATCAGGTGAATGATCCTGACCTAACTCACTTCCCCCCCTCCTCTCATTCACCAGCTAAAAGGACACACCTGTCCAACTACCATCCTCCATCTTCAAGAAAATGAATCAGTCGGTGGCAATGCAGATGTCAGTCACACTCAGTTAAATGTTAGTACTACTTGAGCAGATATTGCTCGGCTGGCCGAAGAGGAAAAAGAAGAAAGGGGCTGCTCAAGGAGGATGTCTCTCTGGATGATGCTGCCTGTTAGCCTCCCAGTTCTGACCATCACTGGGATATGGGTTGTGTAAGTATTACATTTCTTTGGCAGTATAAAACTGTAAAATTCATTAAAGCTCAAAATCAAGTACGAACTCTTCAAGTCAGATGAGACTGAAATAGTTTGTAAAATTGTCTGCTGCCTTGGTAGTGAGTGATGCTCAGTGCAGGTTTTCTTTTACGTCGAGGATGATACATACCTTTGATTCAAAAGTAATTCTTCCTGCTAAACCGTCTGTCAAAAGTAAGATACATCTTAGTTTCATTTCTGCTTTGTTGGCCACAAGATTTCAACAGAAACGTGTTTGACCATTCACACAGTTCACACGGTGTATCCATGTGCCATTGTGTAATAAAACACATTTGGCCCAATATGGTACGCTATATAATCTATTTTACTGCCTAATAGAACCATAAAAACTGATTTCACACACACTTGTACTGCTTGCATAGACACTGACTAATTAGTTTTGAATGCAATGAAACTCACATAAGTACTTTTGCATCTCTTTCTTATTAAATATCGCAGTGTACATAAAAATAAAACAGAAATGTCATTATATTGAAAATTTCACATAGAATACAGTGATAGTGATACCCAGGCCATATTCTAACAAATTACAAATCTGTTTTTGTTGAAGCAAAAACCTTTGATACCTCAGCCTTTGTTGTCTCCAGGAGAGCAACACTGCATATTTACCCTGAATTCCTGGGAGTCATGGCGATTGCATGTGCTTTAACGCTCTCCAGGAAGGATCTTGGATTATCACCCTTCTTTTAAAAGAAGGACGTTCAGGATCGCAGTTCATCTATCTGCAGTATTGTATCTGAGCAGATGTACTGGAGAGAAAAGAGTGATTACCTTCTTGTTGTGTTTTGAGCTGACAGCTTTCTCCACTCTGCTCTGTTATTATCTTGGGAGGAGGAATGCTAACCCTAAAGGGGAGAGAGAGACAGATGGCCTAATTCCAGATTGTCGTAGTCTATATCTATGATGAGTTGCGTGGGGAGTCTGCAGTCTAATCAGATGCCAAAGCTGAGACCTTGACACCAATTAGTGCTTGTGAACATGGCTGCTTCAGTGTCTAATCAGAAGTGTGTATTCAGGTGTACCGGGCTTTGCAGAAAAGACACAGTTGAGCTGTTAATGCTGCTTTAGACCATAGACCGTATGCTTCAGAGTGGGACCAAACGTGCAGTTTTTTTTTTTGCTTGTTTTGACATTTGTTTCTGAGGTAGAAAGTCGATCTGAGCTAAGATGCCAAATGCTGCTGACTGTCAGTCCCTTTAAACCCGTTTCCTTCCCGTTACCTTGACAAGGGCGCCTTGTTTCTAAGAGCAGTCAAGGGTCCTTTTCCAGACTGGTGGAATGTCAAAGGATGTGACATGTTGCGTAATTCACTCCTTCTCTGTGGGTGAATGGGTGGGAGTAAGGTAAATATTAGAAGGCAGTAATACAGAGAGAGCGTAAGCAGAACTTTTACTTAACATCTGGAGGCCATGCCCAGTGTACGAAAGGTCTGTGTGGAGGCAGAGTTTTGGCTCTGATTCTTTTGCTGACCTTTTATGAGTTAAGCAATTAGGTTGAAACGTCAGCGTGGCTCTGCTCCACTATATCCCTAAGGAGTACCTCTTGTCGTAGACATTTTAAATAGTTTTTAAGCTGTATATTTAGTTTTAGTTTTAAAATACTGTACAATTTAGGCGCTACAGCAACCAGCCAGAGAAACGACTGGAGCCTGGCCCATACTGCTAAAATGAATTCATAGTTTGTGCATCACACCCTTTCCTGTGGTTTCTGGTTATTTTTGCACATCTTTTTGGGAATTCTCACTGTCCTTTTGTGAAAGTCCATGTTTAATCCTAAATACAACAACATGGTCTGTTCCTCCTATATATTGCTCACAGGCTTGCAATTACAGTTTACAACCACTGCTGAGCTTTGATAGAGGTCTAATTATGTAAACAAACCTATTATTACTAAGCCTCATCCGAGCACAAAATGCACTAGTTTAGTTTCACAAACGCTAAAACAGACCACGCTATTTAGAAACGTCCCAGAACGGTACTGCTGCTATTTTAGCTTTGGAAGCTGACCAAATATTTGTGCCCCAAAAGTTATGGAAAATGTGAGTCACTTCAGCTGACTGCAGTTACTTTCCCTATCGTGTTTTTAATGAAGTCCCTTGGTAATCCTCTAGTTCTTGTAAATTGCTTCTTTTGTTTTTGTTTTTTTGCTGTCATTGGGTTGGAGTTCTGGAAGCTTTCTACCTGACGGCCATATTCCACTCACACCAGTGGGTTTCCTCGCTGCATTATACAAGAGCAGCATCTGGCGTATATGACTTTCACATGGTGATTCACATAGCCTAATGCCAAACAATAACCAGCCAACCAAATGTTGCCACTCTCTACAGCAGTAAGTCAATACCAGACGTGCATTTTACCGATCACATATAGCGGTAGAAAATATTTACAAATTAAATTCTGCTCTTGGCTTGCTCACACTTAAGACTTGTGAAGATAAGGAAGATGAGCCAGAAATAGATTCTCCAAAATGTGGTTTTTATTACAGCAATTAGCGCTCTTAATTGTCTTAAAATCTTATCGTAATTAAATGGCAAGATTGGCTGTCATAGTAATGATTGTTGTTTAATTTGACCGTGTGTGGGATTTTGTGGTCGATCCCTCTTAGTGTGCAAAACAATGCAAATGGATGAAATTGTATGATACCACACAATTGAATGTTCAACATAAGCTTTCATGGATCAAGCTTCTATACCGTGTGGTGTAGAAGAAAAATGTATTGAGTAGTGAATTAATACAGGACTATTATAAGCATATGCTGTAGTAGCTAGTGGGGGGGACTTATTGCCCTGATTTCATAGCTATGTACCAACAGCAATAATATAACTAACTAAATAACTCTGTGGTACTCTATGTTTATTACACATTAGTTATTTTACAGCATGAGACCTGGCACTCCAAATTCTGACACTCGGATTTTGATCACCGATATGGTATTGTGGAAATGATATAGACCAGAGTCTTTGTCACACATAAAATATGTATTGCTTCCAATAAATATTGTCATAAATGGTGTACGTGTGCGCTGAGTGCGTGTTTTCTGGGTAGCAGGTGTGTGTGTGAGTCTTAATGATATGTCTCTGCTGTTTAAAGACGGGTTATGATAGTATCAGCCCTGGAAACATTTGTAATGGGCACTTAACCTCCTAGTGAACTGCTTCACAAATCCGGTCAGATAGTCTCTGACTCCCTGTGTCTGACTCCGACTGTCTTTCCATTTATGCAGGCAGTTCAAAATATGATTAACGAGGGGATAAGGTGACGATTGCGTTTCCTTCCAGAGCTTCACTTTCCCCCTTTGAGAAGTCCACCCAGAATTAGAGCTTAAAAATGATCATGCAAAATTGTATATCTTAATTCTAGTTTTTACAATTTAAAAGCAGACTTTGGCATATTTTAAAACTTAAACTATTATCATTTCTTTCCCTCTGCGCTTCATACTGAGCTGTGCAACCTGCCATTTTATACGCAGACAGAGTTTTGCATATTTACAGCTGCTTTTCCATATGACTTGGACATGTAGGACAGAACCGATACAATTGAGCTGTACATGTTTTAAAGGCCTGACGCCTAAGTCCCAAAGCAGTAATATCTAAAAGTGAGACATTCACGGGTATTTCATCCGCCCAAAACAACTCACTCACTGGTAGAAACAAATCTGCTCTTTCAATGCAACCTCAATATCATTTAGTTGCTGAAAATGGTCAAAGAGGTGACAATCAAGTGTCTCTGGACAGTTAATAATCATGGTCACAACTTTATGATCATTGTAGCCTAATTGTACATTCCTTACTTCAAAGACAGGTTTTTATTCATAGCCCAAGCTATTCTGAGGCTGATACTGATCTCAATGTTTGACAGACAATAATATATCAGCCGATAGCACATTTACATAAACTCATAACATAAGGAACAATTTTGGTACCGATCCTTCATTTGTTACTTTTTGTTGTTGATTTGTGAACATACAAATATGGGCATTTTACTGTTAAAAAGGTCAAATGCTCAGTGCTCTCTGGTGTCTCACATATACACAGATACCAATGTATCTGCAATAAGTTAATATACGCCCAAGTGTGTTTCCTCAGTTGTGTACTGTGGGGCATGTTGACTCTAAAACGAACATCTAAGTATTTTATCTGAAGTACAGTATGGGTCGTGGCTCCTCTGGCCACTGACCTCTCTGCGGATGTGGCTGGTCAGTGACCTGACAAAATAAACACTACTGTTGGATTTCAGCAGTTATCAAACCAGTTTGACTGACACAAACCAGTCTTTTCTCTCTTTTGCCCTCTGAGTCCCAGATACAATGATAAAAAACAATCAAATGTCAGATCGTCTGGTCTTACAAGTTGAACAAACGGGTACAACTCAGTAGGTCAGGCTGGCAGGATGTGAAAAAATTACATTTTGGTAGTTAAATCCAGGCCTAGGTGGCCGAAGGACTGCACTGTCCTGTATTATCAGGATGTTGCATTGGTTCTGGTTCTAAATATGTTATTCTGAATTATTTCTCAAGTCATTTGGGATGACACTGTAATCATGAAATAAGCTCACACTATACCATCATTGTTGCCTTTTTGTTTTGGCTAATCATACTATGTCTTTTTTTAGGTACGCCATGGCCCTGTACAATCAACATGTCTGCCCTGTGGATAACTGGTAAATTGCTTAATCTATCTTGTGTTTTGTATTTAATCCCTCGGTTGATCCCTACACACTCACAAAATCATCCCTTGCAATCTGGTGATTCGTCATGGTCCCTGACTTTCTTCCCAGGCTTTTGGCTCCGTTGGTACATTAAGTAACGGGATCATTTCCTAGTCACTCACCTCACAAATGATCCAAAGACACACTAACACTACATTAACAAAGATCTAAACTGTGATTTGAATAGTTATTTTTCTCAATTCTCGCACTGTCAGTGAGCGACCGACTATTCCTCTGGATCCTTTGTTTTTTTTTTGGACAAGCTGAGGTTAATTTTCTACCAGCAGAGCTACTATTTGATGACACGGTGCTTCTCTGCCACTTTGACTCAGCAACCCTAGAAACAAAAGAAAGCCTGGTTGTGACCCCACAACAAGCCCTCGCACAAAATATTGTTGTTGCTGTTACTGTGCTGTAATCTAAAGATTGAAATTGTTCATTATATCCCAAATTAATTAATTATTTTCCGACATTGTAAGACTTGTGATAATTATAATCCGTAATATGTGTGTGGTTCTGGTTTTGAATAAGAAATTTGGCAATTGGTGATTTCGCAGCGGGATTTAAGATGTACTGGTATTTCCACAACTCCAAATATATGTGATTTTGCTCCATATGTGTGTCTTTTAACATTCATTTAGCATCTGGTATGTGTGTGCTCACATGTGCATGCATGTTTGATGTTCCAGGTTGTACAACCAGTCATGTGAAGAGGATCTGTATTTGCAGAGTGGGCCGACCTTGTGCTGCACGCTAGACAATGTACCTCTCATCAGGTCAGTGAGACTCCCACTCTGGGTCTGGTGTCTTTTCTGTCTCTTTGTTTCTGGTTTCTGTCTGGTGATTAAAAACAGGAACACTGTCCCATTGTTTTACATGACCCCTGTCTGCACATTGTTGATAAAAAGCGAGTGAGCTTGAAGGAGACAGTTCTCCTGAGTGTGCCTGTGTGTGTGTGTGTGTGTGTGTGTGTGTGTGTGTGTGTGTGTGTGTGTGTGTGTGTGTGTGTGTGTGTGTGTGTGTGTGTGTGTGTGTGTGTGTGTGTGTGTGTGCATGTGCGTGCGTGTGCATTCTGAAAATAACTCGGGGCTGAAATATCCTGTCTGCCACCGTGGCAGTTCAGAGGCAAAGCATGGGTCTGCACTTTACCAAGTAAACACACACACAGAGGCGTCGGCTTACATTTGGGAGGAAATCAAGACACTCCCGCTCTTTTGTTTAGCTTTTTGTCCAACTGAGCTTTTAACATCAAAGGCCAATTGTGGAGTGTTAATACTTTGGTTTGTTTATAAAATCTGGAGGAAAAAAATAACTGCTTTTACCTTAATCTAAAAGCAATGAGCACGATTATGTAATCAGAAATATTGAGTAGCCCTCAAACTATATGTGCAACTACATGTTAACTGAGAAACTAGGAGATGTCTAAATGTTGCAACGTTATTCTTTACTAATGCGGTGCTGCTGCTGTTGTTTAATCTACAGTGTAGTTGGGAAGGTTGAAGAGCTGCACATTTTCAAGCTATATTACTATATATTTAGATATAATATGCTGTTGTAGTCGGTGAGTAATTGAATGAAATCACACAATGTCAAATGAAATCTAAAGTCTGACTACATCAACATAATCTTCCATCAAAATGCGAAATACAATCAAAATAGTTTAAAACTTATGAGTGAGAGAATTAACTTGCTGAATCTTACGTTTTCATCAATGTGCTGAAGAATGTGTGTGACTGCAGTCAGCTGAGAAGGCTTTGGCTTTGTAGGCAGCAGGAACTCGGGCACAGACGGCCTGTGTTGACTGTCTCCTGCCCTCCCCTCCTACGAACATTTCCCATTCCTGGAAGAGAGTATACATTCAGTCAAAGGGTTGATGGTGGGATGTGAGGAAGCGTGCCCCCCACCCCCTTCCTTATTGCATGAGCAGAAATACATCTCTAACAACATGCTATATTGCACAACACGAGAAATTAATTAGTGGTACTGTTGCGGTCTAGTGTGAGTCAGTTGATTCACAGTATCTATTTCTGTGTACTCTTTCTTGCAGTAAATGTGGAACTCTTCCCCCTGAGAGCTGCTTCTTCAGCCTTATCTGCAGCACGGGCTCATTCATGGGTAAGGACACACACACACACACACACACACACACACACACACACACACACACACACACACACCTGGAACAAACAAATGTTTACATTTTAATCAAATATCCAAACAGTTGAATTTATGTTGTTCAACTAATAGTTTTAAGTTCTATTTAATATCCAACATATGTTAAATGAAGACATAAATAAAGGATAGAGGGATACAAGAGAGCCATCACTTTTCTTTAATAATAATCAATTGTGTTTATAGGCGCACTTTTCATTTGAGTAAACAAAACTCAAAGTGCTACGGAGTTAAAAAAAAGGTGAAGCAGAATATACATAAAAACACATTTGGTAGACAGACAAGACAACAGATGGATGGTTAAAGTCTAGCAACATGCTTTGTTAAAAACATGGGTCTTTAGGCTTGTTCACGAGAGATTGATTATAATCAAATGTGTTTCTCAAACTACATCAGCAGGAGAGATACTAAACTCTGTTGCTTATGTTAAAACTTCAGAGTAGCGTTAGTTTTGTTGCCCTCAGAAGAATGTTGATCTCGTGCAAACCCTACAAACACACTCGCCAAGAGCCCGTGAAAACCTTGCATGTGGTCATTTTGAATGAAAGGGGAGGGAGAAAGGACAACCTTTGTTTCCGAATGGTTTCATACAGAATTGCACACAAACATGGTGAGTGAGTATTTTCATAGGCACAAGGAAAACACGCATGATATAAAAGAAGGGAATGAGCTTTTTACATGTTGTGTTAACTTTAAGGCCTGTGTCTGATTGGCCGACTCTGGACTGTAGAGAGAAATCCATGATGATACAATGATCCTTGTAGATATAAAATAAGATGTATGTTGTTGACATCCAAATTACAGTTCTGGTCTTTGCCTGTGACAAGAATAGAAGAGCCTTTCTCTGTGTATGAGTGCATTTGTTTATGGAGTGAGACTACACATGCTATACTGTGCTTGAGAGATCCTGGGAAGGACCAGACTGTTGCAGCTAAGTGTGAAAATCTGCTCAGGTAGCCGTGGTAGGTCAGTCTGTTGACCTAGTGTACATAGATGTAGAAAAAGAGCGGTAGGCTAAGCGCTACACTGTGATTGTGCCATTATGTGTACACAAATGCAGACACATTATAGAATAGAAAACGTTATGTGGCAACCAAACATTGTATGTGCCAAACAAAGTGAATTCTTAGGGTTTAAAGCCAAACAAAAGCAACACAGTATTGCAGATTTCCTGTCTCCACTGTTGACTCATGACATGTCATGTCTGACTCAATTTAGGTGTAATTCTGTTGTAACTTTTCATTCAATTTAGACAGTCTGGTTTACAAATGAAAAAGTCAATGTGTCCGGAATCTAGAAATATGACCTGTTCTTCCTTTCCTAAACATGTGCCGTAGATTGTGACTTTAAGCACACTTGTTCCCTATCCATCAGTTTTATGACCGTGACCTGACAGGCATGTAACATCACAGTAACCTGTTTGAAACACACTTCTTAGTGCAATCTGCCTGCCTTGTATTATTACTATTATCAATAGTGGTTGAGGTTTCCATGGCAGCAGGAAAATGAAATAACTACACTATATATAGATGTTATTGAAGTTGCATTTACATCTGGTTGAATTGATCTTTGACCATCTCCACAGGTGGTTTTAGTGCTTTAATGTTCTCCTTAAATCTTGGTTGCCTTTACAGCTTCTTTGTCTTTTCCTTTTAAAAACATCTCTTTCTAAATATTCAGGTAGGCTTAATACAAAATCACCACATAATATATTGAGCATAAAACATCCCTCCCATTTCCCAACCCTCTGTTCTCTCCTCCTCCCAATCCATCCCACCACCCAGTCCCACCCCAGCAGACTACAACTGTTCACATCTGACTAAAATGATAATAGCCACGGCAATGATAAAGGAAATTATACAAATTTTGCACATGCTGCATGTTAATACCTATTGTAAAGTAAGTTCTTATTGCTCCAGTGAAGTAGGTTAAGTTGATGTGGCATGTAGCTATACAAGAGGCTATTATAAATAATCAGTGCTTAGCTTCTTAGCCTATTGATTTATGTCTCACTTTGTGCCTGCTACAGTTGGCACAAGGGTTCGCTTTTATCTGGGATAAGACAGACTCCCTGAACTGTGTATTGCCTCATAATTATACTTCTTGTTTCTATCCCAGGCAGTTCCCACCTCTATGCCAGTGTACACACACAATGTTTCAAAGACGATGCATGTTTTCTTTCTCAGCCTGCCTCCTGTGGGAGAATGCAGCCGGTTATTTGGGTTGAAACATATCTACTTGTGGGGACAGCAGGGTTTATTTACCTGTGAGGATTATGCACTTGCACTGTTCGTCCACGTCTATGTGTGAATGCAAAAGCAAGTCTGTGTTTGTGACAGCAGGGTTGTACATCCGTTAGAGTCTGTCCATGTTGTTGAGAGGTAACTTCCATGAAAGAGTAAGCTCGGTGGGTTCGGGCCAAGACCCTGCTTCCCTCCCTGGGCTTCCTGAGTACAGTGACAAGGAGTAAGATCCGGAGAGGAAGGTGACCAAAGCTTGTCCAGTGTTAGCGACTGTGGCTCAAGAGGCAGAGTGGTCGTCCACCTGTCGGAGGGTCGTGGTTCTCGATGTGTCCTTGGCCAACGGTGGTGTGTGGGTGTGATGAGCATGTGGCGCTTTGTATGAATGTGTTGTATAGCACTTTGAGTGGTCGCAAAGATTGGAAAAGCTCATTTACCATTGGTTAGGGACACTGGTATTATGTTAACTATTAATGACAACACAATTACATTTGATCTAAATATAGTGTAGTTATTTCATTAATCACAAGGTTGGTAGTTTGATCCCCGGCTCCTAGTGTACGCATGTCAAAGTGTCCTTGAGGATGACCCTGAACCCCAAGTTGCTCCCGATGGGCAGGCCGGCGCCTTGCATGGCAGCTTCGCCACCATCAGAGTATGAATGTGTGTGTGTGAATGGATGAATGAGAGGCAAATTGTGAAGTACTTTGTCTGGTAAGGTAGAACGCCGCTATGTAAATGCAGTACATTTACCACATCAGCTTGTACTGATTGTCATCAGCTTGTCCTGACTGCCTGAAGCCTGGTGGACGTCAGCTATGCTGTGTACTCATCAGACATGTAACCTTTTATTCTGTGACCCCTCATCATGACATGCATCCTCAAAAAGATATGCCACAAAACACCGCTCACAAATGTGCCTTAAAGTTTACAGTGCACAAAATAAATGCTAAACATGAAGGATTTCCTCATAGAGCAAAATGTTCTTCCATGTCTTTAACCTTCAGGCCTAGCTTACATCATTTTAGACTAACTAGGAAATACCAGCAAGTTCAAGCATGCTCATTTGTAATGATGTTGAAATTTGTTTAAATAGAGAAAATCCACAGCCAACCCGTCTGCAACAGATAGACCGAGACGCCGTAGTCCAGTGAAATAAACTGCAGTTGACTTTGTTGTCCCTTCAGCAATGCAGTGTCTACTCCATAAAAAAAAAGAGACACACAATAGTTTCCGAGCTTGGAGACATTGCTGTTTTTTTCCATGATTGTAACTGAAGTCACTTTGCCAAGATGATTTTAGTGCTGAGGGAACACTGACTCACAAGGTCGGATCTGAGCACAAATGACATTTATATACATTTTTATAATGTTACACGATGATCTCTATTACATTAGCTTCAGGTAGATGTATACATTCATCTGTTGCTTTGCTTATCTGTATGTAAAAATGTTTATCTGTTTGGTCCCTATTAAATAAACAAATTATTTTTACACTGCATGTTAAATGTAGGGTTGTCATTTAAAAAGAAATTCTTGATTGTTTGCAAAATGTCAATCATTTATTTACATGCTGTGTTTTGTGAAAAATCCACATAATCAAGCAAAATGTAATTGTTAGGTTAGTAGAAGAAAGTCATGAACTTTAACATTTTTGTACTAACAGAACAGCTCAACATTTCACGTTTAACTATGTGACAGTAGTGTCCACATTGAGACGCTGGCTTACAGCCAGACAGACCACAGCGTGTCCAAACCCTGACTCATGGAGACAAAGCTTGACATTGTTAAGTCCTGCACTGACGTTTTTCTTTCCTCTCCGTGACCACGGTTTCCATTTTTATTCTCGTTTGGCAGCAGCAGACCGTCTTAAAGCCTGTCTCTTACACAGATGGTGACAGATTTAAGACAACAGTTTAGTCTCTAAGAAAATATATGGGCTTCAGGTCAAGACATGAGGGGCTCCTTGTCCCCTCCAATTCTCTCAGCCTCCTCTTTCCCACTCGCCCCCTATGCCCCGCTTTCACCAAGCCCAGTCAGCTCTCGTCAAGCACCAGCCGTGAGGAGCTAACAAAGAGAAACCAAGCGGGGGTCAGCTCCTCGGTGCACTAACAATACCCCCAGTCACAGCCCATTAGCACATCAGCAGTCATCTGTCCCATACACTGTACTTCGTTCCCTTCACCTTCCCTTCTTATGCAAGATTTGGATCAACCCCCACCCATTCCAGCGTTCTCACTTTCCCGCCATATCCTGCCCTTTTAATCAGCTTCCAAGGAAGTCTTGTGTTTTTTGGCTAAGTAAGGTGTGCTAGTGTTTGAATTAAATTGAAGCCAAGGCACTGTGAAATAATAACACACAATATCAGTGTGCAGGCTACTGTTCCAGAATAAGCAGAATTTGTTTCCCCTTTCTTACAGCAGTGATTTGATGTTAATCATCAGAACCACAAATAACTGACTTGTCTTCTCTGTTTTATGTCTCTTTCATTCTGTAGTTATGGTGATTGTGCTGCTCCGCTATGCACACGTCATTGAGAAGCACCAAAATTGTGTTCTCAACACGGCGAGTCTCTCCACAGGCTGGATCTGTGCCGCTGGACTCATCATGGTGGGCAACTTCCAGGTACGCTGATCCAGTTCACTTTCATCAAACAGATGAAATGCAACGTTAAAATGTACAGTAGATGATGAGAAAGATGTTCCACAGTAATAGCAGAAATAAGTAACAAGGGAAATAAAAGTATCCCAAGTGTCACATGCATGTGAGAGAGCGAGAGACCCTGACTGTGACAGTAAACAATCTATGGAAAATTTAAAACTGAACTATAACAAAACAGAAACAGATCTTCGGTGATTAGTTGATAAATTGATGAGGCGAGGGACGGGAAATGAACTACTAATTTAATGATTGATGAATTGTTTATAACATCTTTCAGGCAGAAATGGCAAAAGAAATTGTGGTTCCAGTTTCTTCAGTGTGAGGATTTGATCCTTCTTTGTGATCTTTCATCATATTATGTGATCTTTCATCATATTAAGTAGAATATTTTAGTGTTTTGAACTGTTGGTCAACCAAAACAAGACACCTGACGTCACGAAAATAAATTTTTTATTAATCTTCCTCTAATGACACCTTCCCTTCCCCCCTCTCAACCACAAGCACACACAAGCACACACAAGCACACCCTGTATTTCAGAGTCAATCTACAGTCAGGTTTGTTAAAGTTTGTGCTGCCAGTGCTCTGCTCTTTCTCACAGTTAAGGAGAAGAAACCTAAGCTGACTTCCTTCCCTGTAGATATTTGTTCTGTGGGAAAGAAGTTCTTCAAGTTTAAATATTTGGAACCCTGGTGTGTGTGTGTGTGTGTGTGCGTGTGTGTGTGGTCTTAATGAGACATCCTTAGTATTTAAAAAAAAAAAAGAGGAATTTGTTACCTTTCTGGTTTTGTCCTTCAACTTTAAATAGATTATAACATAGTTGACTGTTAATCAATAATGGAAAAAGACATTGTTTTAAGATGGTTTGGTTATTGTGTGACTAGAAGTGACACACTTAACATTATGTTTTCTGAGGATGACATGACATCTTGGTTAAACAATTTACGTCCGAAGTTCATTTTGTCATGAGGAATACTGAGAAGAAGGATCGTCTTACAGGTCTGTGTGTGCGTGGAACAGGTTTGCAGTGGCAATGTGTCTAAGAATGCACAAAGGTCGCCTTCACCTTCTTCCCGCTTCTCCTTTGGGTTCTCTGCTCTGCAGAACTGGGAGGAATTATACTGGAA
Source organism: Cottoperca gobio (assembly GCF_900634415.1). Lineage (NCBI taxonomy): Eukaryota > Metazoa > Chordata > Actinopteri > Perciformes > Bovichtidae > Cottoperca > Cottoperca gobio. Next base: position 14,079,588 of record NC_041369.1, read on the forward strand.
GAGCCAGGGGGAAGTGAGTCATCAAGTCTGGCCATGCATGGAGAGGAGCTCGGCAGACAGTGTGTGTGTAGCAGAGGCCCCATCTATAACCAATCACAGACCTGAACGTAGCCTCTCGCTCTCAGATGGAAGGGGATGGAAATAGATTCGTCATTGATGTTGAATAAACTGTTTAAACCACATGACGGAATAAAAATTCTGCCGGCAAAATGAAGCACAAGCCCAAAACACATGGACACAGCATCCCCAGGCAAACACCACAAACAAGTTGGAATCAGAAGAGAAAACAGCAGCCTAAAGCTGATGAACCCAACAGATCAAAGTGAGTGAAAGCACCAGAAACACAACACATGGCAACAAACTGAGCTGTGGCAACAGCTTCAGTTTGTAGCTGTGAGTTACGTAAAGGCTTTGGCAGCGCAGCTGTGGTGTGGCCACTGGGGCTTTTCCTGTCAGGTGGTCTGACGGTTTGGGCAGAGAAGCACATAAATAGATGATGGGAAAGCACATCAGTGCCCGACAGAGGTCAATGAGAGTGACACGGCTAGGTCAGGAGCTGCCTTCAGGAGGAGGAGAGAAAGAAAGAGGACCCGAAAAGCTGCATGCTCCTTTACAGATGATGCCCGCTGTCAGTAGAGCCCTGTTGCCATGTTGATGTTGTTCCAACTGCATCCAAAGGGAGTCCTGTCAGTGTCAAACAGTGTTGATATGTGCAACGCACTGACAATTGCATCACATTAGACATGTCTGTATTTTTTTATTTAAATGTGATATGCATGTCATAGTAGTCTCTCGCTCTCGCTCGCTCTCTCTCGCTCTCTCTCGCTCTCTCTCGCTCTCTCTTCTTTATATTTCTGTTTATTTGTATGTTGGGTGGGGGATAAATGGGGGGAGTTCGATACCACTTAAATATGAAGCCACATCCAGCAGCTGGTTAGCTTAGCTTAGCACAAAGACTGGAAACAGAGGGAAACAGCTAGCCTGGCTCTGCCCAATGGTAACAAAATACACATACTGTAGTGAAAATATGTCTGGTTGTGTTTTATTGAATTATGTTGATTAGCATTGGCATGGCTTGAGATGAATTACCTTATAATGACCAATTTGTCTCAGAGGAGGAGATGAAAGTAAGAAAAGGTTATTAACTTGATGTATTCTGTATGATAGAAGAAGAAAGAAGTTGGGGTTGCTGGTTTGTGCGTCATCTTTGTCAAAAAAGCAAACCGATGCTCTTCACATAAATTGGCTAAACCAAAAGCTACAAAACTATAGAGAAATGCTTCGCATAACATTGCATATATATCAAAATATTGTCCAAAGCAATGCCTTCTATTTTAAGGCCTTGAAGGAGTCATGGGTAAAAGTTGAAAGCTTGTTTAACATGCTTGATGATGGCGCCGGTGATTTTGCAATAGGTGGTGGTGACACTTTCTGTTACAGAGTTTGGCGGGCGTTTGTTCGGTACAGCAGGTTGGAAGTCAAGTCAAGTCAAGAGTTTCACTTCATCTCATTTGACTCAGTTTCCTGAAAATGAAAACTAAAGCTGACAGAAAGCTGGATGTCCGTTGGGCATGTTCCCACATGTACATCCTCTTTATCACCCTGCACACTTCCTGTATCACTGTAATACACAATCATTTACAATGCAGCACTCGGTGAAAGAATTTACTTTCAGATGGTTTTATAAACGAGCATTACACATATTCAAAATCCCCTCATGGCACACACACAGAATCATGTGTAAGAATGACCGTGAAGGAGATATGTTTATTGAAATGTGGCATCAATAGCATTTCACCAGTGACGGATGAAGGCAGATGCTCAGAGGTGTGTAGTTTCTGATGTAGCCATAATGAGAGCGTCCCCCATATGTCTCATGTTTTTTCATTGTTTCTCACTGCTCCTGCTGCCACATTAGAGTAAACCTCACTGCTCTCACCATCCATCAGTTTTTCCTTTGTCCTTACCTTTTGTTTCCAACCCACATAGCACACGGTCATGGCACACTACAAACATCCATAGAGTAGAGCAGCAAAGGTTTACTTTGATGGCTTAACGCTTCATTAAGCCATCAGGTTAGCGATAGAGTCCGGGACACCAGGCAGCACACAAGCCATACACACCACTGTGAACCGAAGGGATTCTTTTCTTTACTGATTAATCTGCCGGTTATATTCTTGATAAATCAGTTGTTTTGATGTAAAAAAAATATCAGAAAAAGGTCATCGCAATATCCTAGAGCACTGCGTATTTTATCCGAACCTCATTCCAAAACCTAAAGATAAAGTTTACTTTGACGAGAAGCAAATCCTCACAATTGAGAAGCTAGAACAAGGTAATGTTCTGCAAAAAACAACATCAGTTAAAGCAAGAAGTTGCCAGGAGGAGAACAAAGCACATGGTTGTTGTTATTTTGTGTGCGTGTGTGTTTTTTCCATTACTGTATATAGTGAGTAACAGATTGGCAGTACCACAACACTCAGACCCCCACAGTGCCAGTTTGATGCAGTTACAGTAAATGGAGAGGTGATGCAGTAGAAGAAAGATCATTTCGTAACAGCCACTTACTATGGAGGCTTCTATACTGAAATACAATCCCCATTTTGAACAAAAGACTTGCTTTTTGAGCCAAAACCTTTTGAACAATGTGTAAGGGGTGCTGTGATTTATCTTCCAGGCCGATCTAAGAAAAGACTGTAATTGCTGTGTGCGCTTTTTCATATTGAATTGTCTGGATATCTTACTTTGGCACTTCAAGGATTGGCTTACTGCACAAGAATGTTCAGTATGTACTCGCCAGGTCAATGGACAAATGGCTTAGAAGCCAAAACTAAATAACTTCTGGGCAATTTCTCTAATGATCCCTAAGAGTTACTTGGAGCAGAGGAATATTGTTATTCCAAACACTACAAAACTTTAACCATTCATCATCAGCCAAGAATAGCAATTCTTTGTCATTTGCCTAAATTAGTCTACTCCTTGGAGATGTGTTTCTAGCTTTAGTTAATACTCCATTGAATGTCTTATCTGTTCTGATCAGTACATCTGAGCTTGGTGCGTGTGTGCGCGTGTGTGCGCGTGTGTGTGCGCGTGTGTGCGCGTGTACGTATCCTGCAGTGGGAGCTGCAGTCACATGCTCCTGAGCAGCTCTTTTGTGTATTGTTTCTTATCGTTCTTGGGACCAGCAGGGGAAAGGAGACGTTCTTTGGTGTTGCTTGCTGCTGTCGTTTACTTCATATCTCCCTCTCGTTTTCACTTATTCTTCTTTGGCTCCTTACACAACAGAACAGAACCCGCTTGATGCTGAAGCTGTCTGACTTTTATATTTACATTTGTTATTTAGCAGATGCTCTTATTCAGAGCGACTTACAGTGAACTAACTACAGGGACAGTCCCCCTGGAGTAACTCGGGGTTAAGTGCCTTGCTCACGGCCACAATGGTGGAAGCCCCTCGTATTGAACTCGCAACCTTCCGGTGTTCTATTTGGAACCCAGACCACTAGACCACCACCAACGTGGTGCTTTCTGCATATTTTGTGTATCATCTTTGTATCTTACCATTTTAATAGAATCCCTTTTTCTCCCTTACCCTCTGCTCTTGTCTCCTTCTTTTTATATGACAGGTGGATAATTCCAAAGTTCTCCACTATGTCGGAGCAGGCATCGCCTTCCCCACCAGTATGTTGTTTGTGTGCCTGCAGTCAGCACTTACATACCGACTGTCCAAGACCCAGGGGGAGTACAACGTGGCCCACCTCCGGCTCTGCATGACCCTGCTGGCCTTCGCATCCTTGGTGCTCAGTATCCTTTCCCACCACTAACAGATGGCAGCCTTCGAGGCTGTCAAGTGCTTTAGAATAGAGCGTAGTACTGCCAGCCTGCTTATGGACAGAGACACCCCCTACAGTATTCAATGTCAAATCCTGTCTTTCATGTTATGGGCTATTTTATTACTTGTTTTTTAGCTATGCATGAGAGGAGATTCAAAGATTTATGATGGACATAGTAGAGGACATGTTGTCAAATAGTTCTCTTACAGTTAATGCTGAGAAAACTCGACATTTTGAGGAATATGCTTATTGGCTTTCTTTTATGACAAAAACTGAAGTCGACAACAGAGAATATGTGCAAGACTATGGCTGTGTTCGGAAAACTATCATACTAAGTATGATGTGATATTGAGTATGTAGTGCGTTCTGCATGGTATGTGGATTTTGTGTAGACGAGATATGGATGTATACGAGATTAGCAAGAATTTCTGAGTATGCGACATGATCTTACTGTAGTAATAATATAATATAATAGTTAGTATGCAGTAAGATAGTGTGCAGTACGTCAGCGTGCAGTACGTTAGTATCTTACGTTAGTATCTTACGTTAGTATCTTACGTTAGTATCTTACGTTAGTATGCAGTAAGATAGTATGCAGTAAGATAGTATGCAGTACGTTAGTATGCAGTACGTTAGTATGCAGTAAGATAGTATGCAGTAAGATAGTATGCAGTACGTTAGTATGCAGTACGTGTACGTTAGTATGCAGTACGTCAGTATGCAATTTAGAACACAGCCTATTTCTTGGTTCGGTGCAGGGACTTCCTTGAGTCTTGTCGCCACCTGCAGAGACTCCAGTCAACAAATAGTACAGCACAGGGGCTGCATGGTGAGCACATACTTTCTCACGGCTTTGCTGTTGTTGTCCTTAACCGTGTTTTCAGGTGGCGTGTTTTTCTGTCAGGAGAGTTTCGTCCTACAACACGCATCGGCCATCTTCGAATGGCTGTTCTGCGTCATCATCATGCTGTTTTACGGGACATTTGCCTTTGAGTTTGCCGGCATGTCATCAGATACCATGGTGGTGCTGGCTCAAGGGACCCTGAGACCTGCTGGGAGAGAACACAAGGTGGACGCACTCGGATCCCTGGGAGGGCCCATTCCTCACTCACAGCCACATCTACATCAGCCTGAACACATGTCCATACTTTAGCCTGCTGGCACATCTTGATGCCACACAGATGGCTTGTTTATTCCTCTCAAACTCTGGTTTTCGATTGAGTTTAATTATTGATTTCCAGCCGCATTTGTCTGAAGCTTTGAAGTGAACCAGGCCAGTGCAGTCGTCGCTCTTGGCAGAGTGGATTCTACTATTTCAGCCCCAGGGGTGGAGAGCTCAGCTTGTCTTGTGCTCACATCAGAGCTTGGGGTCTCTCAAGAACTTTGTTTGTATTTTGCACATTGCACAAGTGTAAAACCAAGTTTTTTTCCCAACTTATCCCTCGTATCAATCAGACAAAGAAAATGTACTGGTTCCCCCTGAGATCCTGTAACCTGTCTCGATAAGTGGCCTTGAACCATTTCTACTTCAAGTGACTGCCGTGATGCTTTTATTGTATACGTAAAGGAGTGAAGGCTGCTGGACAGCCGAGCTGACAGTATTGCAGAAGTGAGACTGAGAGAAGATGGTGTGAGTGTTACAGTGGAGAATGGATAAATGCAATACATTTAAAGAAACGGTGTCAAAAGGTAAACAAAGGTTGTAGTCAATAATGGAGATGGAACAGGGCAGCGGTCTGCATTTTGCAAACATTTAAACCTGCATTAAGCAATATTTCTGATATTAACAAATCAAATAATTGTAATGTCAAAGAATCCCAGTAGAGTTAACTCCCTATTCCACATAGATTGTAGCAGCTTTTTAGCATATGTTTATTCAGCCGGCATACTCTTGTCAAGCTCGGGGTCAAAATCGCTTAAGGTGGCTTTATGTTTGATCAGCTCCCCCACATATGCAAGCCCAACACTATTTTTAAAGTATCCATGGGACCCACACCCAGCACACATTTGTCATTTTGTGTCTGGATACATTGGGTGATGTGTCATGTCATTATTTGGACTACATACAGAACAAACAGTAGATCTGGTGCCTCATTAAATCTAACCTTTATGAGTGAGTCTGAAAAAACATCTTGCCTTTACCTCTTACTGTTAGGACAAATACACCGTATCAACCTTAAACTTCAAATTGATTGAACTTCCTCTCAGTAGAGTTCTACCACAGAACATGAAAGAGAGATGATGCAGTGTCCAGAGGCCAAATGAGTACCAGCTAATTCAAGCCAGAGCACTGGGTTTATTGAGTTTAGCGCGGAGGCATCACACGTGTTTTCAGGTCCTAAGGACGTAGGTCTGTATCTCATTACTCCCCAACAAGGACGCGCAACACATGCTGTCATTGCCTTACCTACTTACTCTTTCTTCAAACTCTCCGTCAATGGAGTTTTTCCCAGCATGTCTAGCTGGTGAAGCAAAGTGAAAAAGGAAGGATTTGTAATGTAAGACGTTGCTGTCCTGCCTCTGTGCTACTGAACAGCAGAATACGCCAAATATCACTTTGCCTTTGGCATCGGTGCTAAAACACACAAGGCCTTATCCTGACATTTCCCCCGGAGTTTAGCTGTAATTATGTTAACGTCTGATGCATGAAAGCAACAAGATGGAGATGTAGGGCCAGCATGAGCAGCATTGACTGCTAATAGTGGAGGAGCAGAGACAGAAGGTCGCATGCGTGCTCGTGGCTGCCAGGATTACCAAAACTGATATGTTGTGCTCCCTGCTAATAGCTACACTAACATGCTGTTTTTATCTAATAGTGTACTTTTTCTTTCAGTTTCCTTTTTGTGCGGATGTTAAAATGTCGATTTGTATTAATTGACTTTCTCTGACATTCTGTGGCGTGTTGTAAAACAGAGATGTGCCAGAATTACTGTTTATATTTGAGCAAAGTTTCAACATCTCAGTTTAATATTAACACACTCTGAGCTCTCTGGTGGAAAACCAGAGCAAGCAGAGGGTTTACAACAGTAATAGTCTTGTTAGTAGGCGTTCACACAGTAAATATATCACTCCCTTGTACCACAACCGGCCACATGTTGGGCAGAGGTTTCGATCGTACCAGTATTTGAAGTGTAAGGGATTCAGCTGCTCAAAAGCCCATTCTTCAAACTGAGTTTTACAATCTGCTACAGAAGGACTGAAATGTAGTAATTCACTATCAGACTGAATGTATGAATACTGTCAACAAAGACTGAAGTGGAAAATGCTTGTGCACGTTGCTACTGTCGAAACGGCACCAGACACATCTCTGATCACTTGCTTCTCCCTACTGGTCAAACTGCTTATTGCATTTGTTGGGAGCTGTAATGTTGTAGCGCCGCTCATAGGAGGTCTTGTTTTGTACTTGATACATTTTTGTATCCACAGCAGAGAATATTTACACAAAGGTTCACGCCAAATCTGCTTTTGTTTTACTTCTAAATGTACTAAGTGAAGTCATGAAGAGCATTTGAACTCCTGCCTGTGCTTCTGGCTTTAGTTCAGCAGTGATCTTCTTCAGGTTTCTACCTGACATCCCTTTGAAGTAAAACTTGGCCTTGTGACACTAATATTACAATATGCATTCTTCTAACAAATCCCAGGAAGTGTTAAGTCAAATGATGGTGCTGCTCATGCATTTTGTCATTACACATTTACTCAGTGTGTTTTACTGAATGGTTTCTTCACGTCAGGATGCTATGCATAATGCCGTTTCCAGTTGAACACTACAAAAGTGACTTTTGAGAAATATTCTCAGTCAGATTCAAATTTTGCAATGCCCGTTGAGCGTCCTTCTCTTCATTTCATAGCAACCTCTCTACTTGCTGTCCTGTTATTTTCTCATTGACTGATCTGTCTGGATTTTGCACTCAGGAAAATGTTACGACACCAGCTACATTGTTTGATTCAAAGCAGAATTTACTCTGCTTGCTTCTGCCTTCCGTCGTCTTTGTTTAATGGCATTCATTTTGTTTGAGGATTCGTCGTGTTTATATGTTTTGTGTTATATAGGTGGTTAGCCATGTTAAAATAGATTATTTTTGCTAATCAAGACTCTGTTAAGCTTCAAAATAAACATTCCTGTATAGTCGGTCAGAATGCTTATGCTGCTCATGTCAACATGGTAAAATATCTCCAAGAAAAACTAGCTCACTCACGCAATCAGTAGATCATTGTTGAGAGCGTTCTGACAAACTAGCATCTGTAAAGCTCACAGAAATGTGTTACTGTTGAAATGCAAAATGCTCCCTATGTGCCTTATATATTATTTTGATAATGAAAACCAAAGAGGTTTAGGTTGTAAATTCTATTTTGATGAAAAGTCATATGATTGTGTATATATATATATATATATATATATATATATATATATATATATATATATATATATATATATATATATATATGCCTTAATGTTAAACAAATAAAAACTGTTAAAAAACAAAGCAATAATTTGCTTCATCTAATGCAATTTTGTCTTCAGCACAAAACTCTCATCTAGTATGTTGTGGAAGAGGCCAGACAACAGTGTATATCTTTAATTTTCTTTATTGTTTAATTATTTACATTGTCCAGTTTCTTGGCCAACGAAGTTGACAGAAGATGAAACAGATCAACACATTAAATAGAAAACAATGCCGGCTGTTAATGAAAGCACGGGTTGTTACACTCGCCACAAAGTCCTAAACCTCTACAGACATGAAGTTTTAAGGTGAGTACTGTTCACACTTCCTCAATCCCATCAGAAGGAAATAATTAGATTAAATACTTTGTGATTAAGCAATGGCGAAAGCTGACTTTAAAATTCAATTTTCTAAATGCCCTGTTGAGAAATGTATCTTAATAAACACTTCCTTTTATCCTCTAAATCCTTGGAGATGGATCTTGGTCTGTAATGTAGAGCTGCAGAGCAAACTTAGCACTTCACATTGAGTAAGAAATGAGCTAAATATCTGAAGATACAGACGGAGGTCTGCATCTACACCAAGGTATTGTGTCAGATATTGACTTGGATCAGTATAGGCTTATAACAGTGTAAACGTGCATCAATCGTAAGACATCAGCACTAAATGCTTTAGTCTCAACAGCGTGCAGTTAGGTAATCCACTGCATTGAGAGAAGAGACTGATTAAGACTTCAAGTTTTTTGTTAAGATGAGTTTCATTACGGACTCATTCACGGCAGCAGGCCTATAGGTAAAACAAAAAAATAACATGAAAAGATACAAATCAGCCAAGCAGCTTGATATTTAAAAAACACGAGGCTGAAAGCAGGACAGAAAAGAAGTGCAGTGTGAAAACCGCATGGCTATTTTACTGATTGTAACATATGCTTAAGAGATGAGAGCTCTCTCCTCGTTTTGATGACCTGTCTTGTTGTACGACGGGATTGTAACAGTGCAAGCAGCTTCCTGTAGCACACATTACAAAATAAGACATAGAAAATGAATTTTAGTCATGACAAAAAGATTAAATTTTCTTCAAAAGCCAAGCATTTGGTTGAACAATAATTACACTTCTGATATTCACATGATAGGAGCTGACAAAATACTTGTTGTCCCCTTTTGTAAATGAAGCACTGAGGTTGTTTCTGTACATCATACTGGTCACGTAAAGGAACATTTGCAGCTTTGAGGTAAAACACTGCTTCTAGTGGGGTAGAAGTATTGATCTTCAGAGGATTTTATTTGCTGTGGTGTTCCTTTACGTTACCAGGGAAGATCTTTGACTAGCGATTGTACATATTAGGTTTATAAAGCACCAATAATTGTATGTTTAAGGACGGGGGGGAAAGGCTTGGTCTCTCTTCTCCATTGTATGTTCGTTGGCTACAACCACTCGTGCATATAATAATCTTCTCACCTCTTTAAAGCTGATTTATTTATATATATTAACTTTACCTATTAAATAATGTCCTATCAGTTGACAAAGCTGGCAGTTGTAGCCCACGAGAGGTGTTTCATTCAGCCTCCAGGACGAGCAGGTGGAGTATTTAGTAGACAAGCTTTTTGGGCACCTCCCATGTAAACTCCGGTCGACCAAAGTGGCCATAAGAGGCTGTCTGCTGGTAGATCGGCCTCTTCAGGTTCAGTTCCCTGGAGAGGATACAGAAGAAATGTAACATAAGAGGCGAGAAGGTACAGTAAGCATTTCACAGGATACACGTCCACGTCTTCTTCTTTTAGAGAACCATCTCTTGTTAGCTGAGAAGATGTGTGAATCGGTAACATGGGATGCAGCGATGGGGAAAGATATGTGGATCTCCTGAGCCTCAAAACTCAAAATGCATCATGACTATGTGTGAGCCGGTGCTTGTCATTAGGTTTTATGTCATAATGTTTATTGCATCATCGATTGTGATTTTGCCGCTCTGTTCTAGTATTTGTCCCCGTAAAAATAAACATAACATACATTTAAACATATTTTTCTATCTGTAAATGCATGCAGCAAACACTG